>NC_089848.1:60742498-61042498 GCF_035609145.1 Eleutherodactylus coqui | reverse complement strand
CACAGGGGCATATGCTCAACTACGGAGCATAGTTGCGCATGAATAGTTTTCAAAGTTGACGCTATTCCACGCGAGTTTGAAAAAAAAAGCGTGAAGATAGGTCCTGCCCCATCTTTGCTTGCCCGTACTATTAACGGATAAGAATACCACTAATGACAATGAAATCATTGAAATCAGTGGTTTTACCTTGTCCTGTTATGTGGCTGTGATTATCATGGCCGCATAACGGGACTAAATCACGTCATCTGAAGGAGCCCTTATGAAGATTGTATTTAGGACCATTAATATAGGTATACTTCAAAGGAGCAGTAAGGGTGATTTCAGACGACTGTATGTGCGATTATACACGCTTTAGCGCAGTGAATGACTGTGATTTGTGCACATATTTGCGCATAGTATTGTACTTTTAGCGCACACAGGGCCAGTTCATATGCGTGTGCAAGACGCCCCTGCCCTGATTTAAATCGCTATTTAGCCTTATTAGATCCAGATTATTTTCCCTGCAGTTTTGCGCAGTGTTTAACACATCTCTTTGCAATTTGAGCACGGAGATGCCTTTTATGGTGCACGAATACGCACGAAAATTTTTTTATGTACACACGAAAAACGACCACAGAAAAACGTTAACAAGAATTAACCCATTGATATTAATGGGCTCTATTGTCTGCGTATTGCATGGGCAAATTTTGTGCGAGAAAATATGCATGCAAGTACGGTCGTCTAAGGGAGCAATTCTCAGAACTGGACACATATATAGGATAAATTAGTGATTAGTTAGTAAGCCTGTTAAATAACACTACAATCAGCTATTCTAAGCTCTACATTTTTGGGCAGTTTCAGAGGAGTGTAATGTAACACGTTTGTAATATGGATCCATACAGCCGTACAAGTATTTGATTTATATTTGCCTTCATATATTTTGTTTTCAACCGGACAAATACTGATTCATATATTTACCCAATACAAAATAATCACAATATGGAGGCAAATACAGAAAAAATAGCTGCAGTAAAATAAATAAACAGCTGTGAAAAAAACGGCCATGGGAATAGATAAATCGATTTACATTAGCCGCATATTGTGGTCCGCTTAACATGGACCAAACACTGAGCTAAAATACCCCCGTCTGGAAGTGGCCTTAGAGATTTTCTAGTTTTATGAAACTATTATCTTATTATATAATGAGACAACAGAGCAGCCAGTAATCTACAGTAAGAATACCCTGCCGGACATCTTCCAATATCGGAGCTGTACAGCCTTCAATCAGAATGTCTTCAGACGTCAGACAGTGGATTGGAAAGGGTTAATATAGCAACATATAAAAAAAAGCATAGATACAAGATGCAACGCATTTCGGCACGTGACATTGCGACTTTCTCAAGCCTTGAGAAAGGCTCTATATCACGTGCCGAAATGCGTTGCGTCTTGTATCTATGCTTTTTTTTTATATGTTGCTATATTAACCCTATATGAATAAGCCTTAGGAGCACCACTAGTCCAAGATTTTTGAGCGCAGAGGATTTTTTACTTTTACTCATTAATGCTCACTTTGCGCCCACTTCTTTGCATTTGAGCGCACTTTCTCTTGCTGCTCTCTATACAAGAATACTGCAGTATAGCTTAGCCTACCAGGACCCTGAGGTGACCACTGATTGTATTTCTTGCAAGAACCCCTCTGAGCGCCGGTAAGTCCCATTTTACTCTCTCTATTTAAGATTCGCACATAACTTTCACATCAAGGCGCCGTCCCATTTATTTTTGTTATTAGTATATAAGGCCTCCTTCACAGTTTTTTGTGTGTTTGTTCCATAAAGTATTGATAAGAAGTTGCTTCCAGGCTCAGGTAACATTGTGGAATTTGTTGGTGCTGTTTTATCTCAAACTGAGGTTTTTGGTGGAGAATAAAAATGCCAACCTTATAGCATATTACATTTAATAAAAAGCACCACCAGGCTCGGAAATTCAAGAGAAAGACAAGCACCTTCACAGTAGGGCAGATTTATGTGCGCTGTCTTAGGGACCTTCCACATGGAAGGGATGGAATTACGACGCACGACGCAGCCAAATCCGCAGCTGTGGATTTCCACACCAAAATCTGCAGGTCTAACTGCAGATTTTGATGCAGAATTGCAGGCAGGTTTTAAGCCATTTTTGATTCAACATCAAAATCCGCCAATAGCAGAATTGTAGTAGCGGATTTCTAACATGCAGGAGATGTAATTCCACAATTAAAGTTTTTGGAAAAAGACTCAAGAAATTCTGTAAGACGTTCCTCAGTTAAAAATGCAACAAAATCCGCATCTGCACTGCAACTTGCATACAATTCCATCCCATGTGAGAGGTCCCTAATAGACAATGTAAATGTTACGTTCGTGTGGGCAAATAAGCACTGGCCCCCATGAACGTGACCAAAGGACACAGGTTAGGGAATTGGAACAACTGACATACCGACAGACTGAGGAAAATGACAGAACAGGCATACAAAACACAGAAGAGGAAACTGACCCTGTGCTGAAGGGAAGATGGCGAGATCCTACCTAACAAGCAGAGCAATCGCCTCAATAAAGGCAGCCCCATGCTGGAACCTCAGCCCTGGCTCTCCCAAAATAGGTGGCACACAGAACCAGAACAAGTACGGACAAACCTAATGCACAAACACACTTAGCACACAACCTCGCACACTAAAGCAAGATGGTAAAGCTGAATATAAAAGCAAGGATTAGTTTGTACATTGGCCAATGAACTTAAGCTGCAAGGCCACAATCAAGGCTCTTCATGTCTTGCAGTCCCTACTCTAGCAAGACACAAAACAGGCAGCAAAGGACACAAAACACCCAGCAAGTTGACCAGACACTACACACATAGCAAGCTGCAAGCTGACATGACACATACACAAACCAACCACACTGACAAACACCAGACAGAGGAGATACCAGCTTCCTCTTGCAGAGGGGCAGGAGTATATATATACACATCCAGACGCTAGTGATTGGCTGAACTGAGCTAACCACACCCAGCAGGCAAATTATCCCTCACCTGTGGAGGTGTGCTCCTGGAACCCAGAGTACTACAAGTCCCAGAAGCACAACCTAACAGTAAACTTATGCAAGGCTCTCAGAAGATGCACCTAATTTATCCCCTAGGTGCATTCTGTGTGATATATTTAAACTCTTTTGCCTTCTTTTTGTAATTTCTTTAGTCTTATACTTTAGATGAGCCTTTTGGGCCAAAAATATGGCAAAGATTAACCATAAACAAAGTCAGTTCACCCTCCAGGATGTGAAAAGCAAGGGAATACAGATGCCAGTGCCCAGGGCAGATAGAAGCTGACCCAGATCAGCTTCAATACTGCTGTATACTTACTGGGTAAGTATACAGGACATATGAACAAGAGTTCCTCCAGTCTCAACAAGGTTTAAAATCCAAACATTTACTTGAGCATAAGGTTTTAAAATAGGTTGCATATCCTCAATAAGACAAATCTATATATCAGGACTTCCTGTTCACGTGCCATAGTAATCTGGCACATGCCACTAATACATGGGGTTCAGTTTTTGACTTGACAAAGCCACGTCACCTTTTCTAGACACAATTAAAAAGTATGTAGTAATGCGCATAAATAACTGATAGAGATAATAAATATGGTGCATTGCATGTGTCTCAGTTTTATGGTACATTTAAGCCAAACTTCTGGCACACAGTCATTAGTAAATCTGCCCCATTGTGTGTGGACAGCTTTATAATTTCCTATTGACTACCAGCAAACATCTCACCAATGCTTTAACATCAACCACAGAAAACACTATGAAAACAGCACTAAAACGTGACTTAATGTATGAATCCAGTCTAAGGAAAGTTATGCAACATTTCAGTATAAAGCTTAGTTTCCATTCCTCATCATTTTCAAGATTGTGTTAGAGAATGGAAATCTTCTTGTTTACATCTAGTGGCTAAGTCCCTTAAAATGCAGGACTAACCTCACATGCAGTGCAATCACTGCAGATTTTTGCAGTGCTAGTGAATGAGGTTTAAAAAACAATATTGATACATTACATAAAAGAGCGCGTACTTTGATACATGACACGGACTGTCAAATCCTCAACATGGTCATTATGTGGCAATGATGAAATTCACAGTACTCAATAGCAAAAATCTAGATCTTGCTCACCTACAGGCAGAAGCGTTGAAATTTTAAAAAATACATATTTTGCTACACCCGAGCTAATACATTTTTGAATAACAATAACCACACCTTTTTTTATATATATATATATATATATATATATATAGAGAGAGAGAGAGAGAGAGAGAGAGAGAGAGAGAGAGAGAGATAGATAGATATATCTATAGATATATATACATAGATATATATCTATATATATGGTACATATTATGCAGAGCTTTATAACCCTTTGACAGTATGGTTTCTGTCCCCACTGGGGCTCACGTTTGTTTTTTTTAATTCAGCTATTTGTATGTTTTTAGAGTGTGGAAGGAGGCCGGACCACATGTAGGAAACCCAAGCAAATGCAGGGAGAACATATAAACTTCATCCCAATGTTGTCCTTGGTGGGATTTGAACCCAGGACTCTAGCGATGCAAGACAACAGTACTACCCAGTTCTATAAAAATATTCCAGAGTTTGCTAAAATTATTTCCATTCTGTGCAGTCCATTGTAAGCTGAACAATCTTGTCTCCAGGATGATACTTTCACCTACTGTGCACCTATACAACCTAGCAAGCTATGAGAACTGGAGATTTTATTGCACTGAATTTAGCTCACAGAGTATTGTCTAGGCAGGATACAATTGTAGCAAACTCTCAGGGCTGGATCTGTATGGGTTTTCACCTCTGGATGTAGCAAGAATGTTTTCGTTCACTGACAGTTAACAGAGATCTTGAAAATTGTGATAAATTCAAATACAAAGTATATAGCACAAAGTTGAAGAACTTTTCATTGCATAACACCTGGACACTTCCTAAGGAATCTTTCATATAGGAACAGCGTTACGGAATATGCGCTCATGCTGAATATTCAGCACCAAAACCCACACTGCTAATGTGCGGAAATAAAAAATAACTAAATTCTGATGGTAATTCTGCATCAAAATCTGCAGTTAACAATGTGGATTTGGATGTGGAATTCAGGGTCAGCATATTCCGCAACACTGCTGTGGAATATTGCATCCCTTGCGAAAAGGTCTCTTTCACACAGGACGGAATTTCCACAGGAAGCAGTGCAGATGTTTTTTTTTTTCAATTAGTGCAGATTTTGTTACGTTTTTTAACTGCTGAATGTATTGTACGGGACAACTTGCACAATTATTGCACTTTTTTATGCAGACCGTAATTGAGAAATTAGATCACCTGTATGTTAGAAATCCGCAACAACAATTCCACAAGACTCCCTTAATTCTGCAGCAGAAAGCTTTTCCACTGCGAAATTTAATCTTGCGCTTTTAAGTAAAGACATTTGGATTTTAACAGGTATGGAATTCAAGCACCATGGGGATCACATTGTGACACGAAAAATGTCCACGTGGACTAATTCGGTCTAGTGTGAAAGGTCCCTTAATGATTTGCTACCCTAGTATTCTCCTATGTATAGAACTCTGTTATAGCCCTAATACAATAAATTGATCCTACTTTCCACATTACATTTCCAGAAGCAATGGACATAAGCTAAACATACCCTGATAACAACCTACTTATATTGTAATTAATATAAGACTCACAATAAAGGTCTTCCGTTTTGCTTTTCACTGCTACATTCTCAACACTTGGCATGCCCACGTCAATGTCAGGAGGCTGCAGTCTAATTATATATGTTGCAACCTTCTGTACAATGATTATAGATTGTCTCTAAATTTAGGTGTATAATTGTAATATTCTTATATGCTAGTTTCCTTGGCTATGTTTGTTTACTGTAGAGTCATTATTTTACTGCTTATTTTACTGCTTGATGATTTGTGATTACTATATACTGGTAGCCACATTGCCCTGTGGTTAGAAAGGAGAAAATCAGGCGCTGACTTTTCGATATGGACAGTTAATGGAGAGTTTCTTTTTAAGATTTTATGAGGCTATCTACCGTATGTTGTGTAGTTCTGCTGTCATTTGGTTGTACCGGATCATTCACTCTCTTCACATGAATGTGTCATGTGGGTAGTAGGTAGACACAGATATAGTATCCTATGACAATTTTAATTCTACCTGGAAAATAGCAAACCATGTAGTGTAGTTTCTTTATCGTCTTATTCGTATTCACTTTATGCAGATTTTATTTCCTGAACTTTGCATTCCAAAACTTTTACGACTTGCAATAATAAAACATGTAGACGTGCATTAAAGGAAAATTACACCTACAGTAATCCCCTATCTTGCCATAAAGGCTATTCGGGAAATAATTATGGTGGAGGTCTCCACTCTCCATGATAATTTGACTATCAGTTAATATAAGAAAAAGCAATTGCATTCAACTAATATAACAATTCTCAATTGCTACATTTACAACATATTAAAACAGCCGAAATTGTCGTAATTGTCCGGGATTATATAAAATAAAGATAGTAAATAAATAAAGTTTATGAAAAGTAAATACAATGTATATAAAATAACACCAGCTATAAAAATCCTTATTCCTCAGTCGTTCTTTAACAGATTACTTTAATTTGACTGTGTAATGGGTAGGACCGATGTTGGGTTTAATAATAATAATAATAATCTGTGAGTGTGTAATATCAGAATAACCTGTACGTCATAAAGCAAAATTTCTGCTAAATAATTCCTGCAATTAAAACACTTCTATCAATTTTAATGAAATATTCACTAATGCGCTCAGTGCAAACACTATCTTCCTATGCTTTCACTATGAGGTCAGAAGCCAATAACCTGTCACCTGTCACCATTGTCTCATGGTAATTAGTGCAGCTCTGTCTCTCTCATGTGGTCATTATCATGTCCAAAAAAAACTCCATTGTTTTGCTAAACCTTAATGGACTAAAGGGGAAATGGCCATTAAAAGCATAAAAATGAGCACAGGCTGAATAGATAAGCTTACATTTCTACAGCAAGGATATCACATAGAAAGTACTACAGAATGCCAATGAAATGACTTAATTATTGCCATGGGACTAACAAAATAATTAAAACGATGGAGTAAAGCATTAACCTTAAAAACAGGACCTGTAAAACAGAATTCATTATTAGCTATTAATACTGTTTATAAACCGTATATTACTGATAAGCCACGTCTTAACCCCTGATTGCCAGCTGAGTCAGCAACATACTGAACTGGCACCCAGGAGGTTAAAAGCAGCCATGCATTGCATTCATAAAGCCAGCAGCTGCTGTGTGACAGAGCATCATTTACAATATCTGTGTCTATATAACATATGTCTATGATCCACTGAGGAGTGCATACAATGAATACGGCTTTAAATTGATACAATACAACCCACAACAAGGCATTACCTGCTTATTGTCCATGAATGGCTACAGAGAAAGGAGCCAAGAGTCTGTTGAGTATGACCAGACACCCAGTCTTCTTTCAATAAGGTGCTACAATGACTATAACAGTGAAAATGCACTGTATGTAAAGAAAAGTCTTATTTTGTAACTGTATGTGCTACAGTAAAAATCATGTCTGTGAATTCCATATACTGACTCATTTACATGTGGAGTCACTGATCCTGTGCATGTCCTGTTTACTGCATGTTTCATTTAAATTTCGTTTCATCCCATGCTGTCCTTCTCTACTGTCAGCACTGTTATCATTATTTTGCATGATAGAAGCTCCCAAACTAAATCTTTCCCATTCCCCATATGGCAGAGCTGGAGGTGGTTAAAATACATAACTTGGTCCCCTGGGGAAAAGCAGCATTCATATTTCTGTTCTTATGTTGCTAGTGATTTGTGTGAACCACTTGCCTCCTCTTTATGATGGAAATCTAAATACACTTGGAAAGTCTATAAAAGGAAAACTACAAAAAGGGCACTGACATTAAACCCACAGCTTTACTATGTCAACCCTGCATTTGCAATGTAAAATATGGGACATAATGAAATGAGTCCTTATGGTATTTTTAATAATAGTTTAATATACAATACTACTATAAAGAGATGTTTACAGGGTTGACTTTCCTTTGTAACTATATATATATATATGTGTGTGTATATATATATATATATATATATATATATATACATATATATATATATATATATATATATATATATATATATATATATATATATATATATATACAATACTGCTCAAAGGTTCTAGTCAGGTGTAGACAAAGATGCTGCTGAGATTTTGATCTCGAAATTCATTCTACAGCAGGATAGCGACCCTAAACAAGCAGCCAATGTCATGAACCACTATCTTCCGCTTAAAGAGGAACAAGCCGTCCTGGGGGTGATGATATGGCCCCCACAGAGCCATGGTCTCAACATCATCGAGTCTGTCTGGGATTACATGATAAGACAGAAGGATTTGAGCAACCTGCATCCACAGAAGATCTGTGGTTAGTTCTCCAAGGTGTATGGAAAAACCTCCCTGCCGAGTTGCTTCAAAAACTGTGTGCAAGTGTATCTAGAAGAATTAATCCTATTTACAACGCAAATATTGATTTGATACAGAGTCCTCTTTTGTCCATTCACTTTGATTTCTGTTATTTGTGTGTGTGTGTGTGTATATATATATATATATATATATATATATATATATATATAAAATTAACCGAATGCAAAGTGAATGCATACAGTTTCCCTAGTGCTACAAGGGGTGCAATAGTACAATCTACATAATACACATCATAAATATGATTTTTACCTGAGCTGTGCTGCAGAGCCTGTGACAGAAGCGACAGAGAATGGTTTTGTAGAGATAAAACTACCATATTGATCCAATCCAGTATGCCAGGTATCTGTAAGAAAAAGACAAGATCATGAGTTTTAAAAATGTAGAGTTGGAGAAATTTCAGTGAAGAATACGAAAAAGTTCCCCCAAATATTTCTACTATAGAAAAAAAAAACACAAAAGTTGTGATAAAGTCGCACTAGTGTGGCTGCGGTGAATTATGAATGATGAGTGAATGGATTTCACAACAGTTCTTCAACTTAGAAGTAAAATAGAAAAAATGGGAAAGTTATGAATCCTCTGATGAATTATGCAACAAAGACAAAATAAAGTAAAAGCTTAATTAGCGGGTGCGGGAGCTGGTGAGGGCTATTACTGATCCCTGCGGAGCACTAGGCAGAGGAGAGTGCTGCTGTTTACTCCAGATGCAGATGTGTGTTCACACTTTGTGCATCCTCCTGTTCATCAGTCAGTCCATAAAGCATTAGCTCGGGCTTCTCTTTCATCTTGTAGGTGGCGGACGTTCTATTTATCCGGCAGCAGCAGCAGCAATCAATGAGTGGCGTCAGCAGAGGTTCTGTAATGACGATTGCACCATTAAGGATGACAGCTTAGAAGAAGAGGGCAATGGTGATCCCTCCCAGAGCCAGTCCAGCACAGGAGAGTGCAGGCAGCACAGGGTCATCATCTGTATCTCTCTATCTAGTCCTGCCTGGCTCACACTCACACACACCATGGAAGCCAGAAAGGACATGGTCATGTTCCTGGAGGGAGGACAACTTGGCACTCTAGTTGGCAAGAGAATGTCTAATTTGTCGGACACAGTGGGAAGCCCCATTCAGGAGCCGCAGGAGAAAATGATTTCAAGAAGCTGCTTGAGCCCTAGATCTGGCCCCTTGGTGGCATCCAGGCAGAGGGCAGAGGAGGAGGTGGAGGTGGTATCAGGGACCGATCCAGACAGCAGGTCATCTGCAGCGCTGCTACACCCCTCACCCCATCCGGATCTCCTATCAGCCAAGGGGCATCACAGCAGCTCGGACACAGAGTCAGATTTTTACGAGGAGATTGAAGTGAGCTGCACCCCGGACTGCACCTCTGCCAGCTCAGACTACCAGCACAGCAAAGGTACCATCGTGAATGCCCGGGCAAAGCTTAAGGCTGGCACAGCATGCTGCATCAAGCTTACCTTGCTTGTATACCGTAGACTGCATCTGACTCAAGCGATCTATCTATCTATCTATCTATCTATCTCATATCTATCTATCTATTATATCTATCTATCTATCTATCTATCTATCTATCTATCTATCTATCTATCTATCTATCTATCAAATTGTACATTTTTACAGTCCAGTGCTGATAGATAGATAGATAGATAGATAGATAATCATATTTTAACAGTTCTATGTCGATTCTTTCCACAGTTTAAATATTTACAGCATAGTTGTATCTGAATTTACCTTTTTATATATATTGACTTATTACGTATTTCTTTTTACTATATATCAATGTGTATCATTTACATTTCGTGCAGTGGCTGTCACTCCAGTGTAATTGTTTGACTTGCTTGCACCCACTATCATTTTTCATGTCATAGTCATCCATTTTACTATTGCCTGATGTTATGCTGCTCTGCTATCATTCATTGCTGTGTAGTTTATGAAATAATATGTAGCACTCAGGGACCTGGCTCGTATCACACTCAATGGTCTCTCTAGGGAGCTTAACACCTTTCTTTGGACTCAAGATCAAAGATTGTGCAGAGGAAGCTTGTCTGGGACATTGTCTATAGGTGACCATAAAGACAATGAGATGAGAGCTGGGGGCTCCAGGCTGCTGTAATACTTTACATGTCCTTCACAGACTCCACTCATCTTCTCACTTTCACTAGTAGCCGGCGCCAGCAAGGAAATCGTTTTTGGGATGTTAAATAAAAACTTTGGTGTTATTGACAAAAGCCCAGGATGCATTTGAAAGGCGAAGATTCAGAGATCTTCCTATGCATGTCTGTTGAGAAGAGCAAGTAAACCTTTTGCACTGCAGGAGATGATAGATAGATAGATAGATAGATAGATAGATAGATAATACATTTCTATCACCAGCTATTATAGGACACATATTAATACGGGGTATTGATACCTTTACAGTAATAAACTACTTATAATGTATTAATATGTAACTCGAAGAAGAATTCAATCGTTGACTTCTAGCAAACAGGCTGAGAAAAGTACAATTGGAAACATCTTCTCTGTGTTATCATATAAGCTGAGTCTATTCTGTCAACCACTACCATATTTAAATCCCTACATTCTATGTTGTACCCAATGAAATCAATGCTATAGTCTAAGCTCAGATCTGTTACTACTGATTTTACTGCTATTATTAATAAGAAACATCATCATAATATTAATAAGCTTGCTTATATTTTTCCGACAATGTTACTAATATTAACATTTTTAACCATCACCAGCATTACTCTTTCTCGATTATCTTTACTATGCCGATTGTCCAATATAATGCACATCACTTCTCATTACAAGAGATCCATGTTATTTTCCATTATCGTTAATTTATTAGCAAGCACATAGACTACGGCCGGCTGGGCTGTGAAATTGGAACATGCACGCTAATTTAGGGGTTACAACCAATAATGGTCAGTGGTTGTACTCAGAGATCGGTGTGACGGATAGACCTGTCATTGTCTAGCAATCTGCAGGCACAAGCTATATTTCCATTGCCAGTTTGGCTACCAGATAGTCATGTCAGTTCTGACATGACTTTATACGTCTATTTTGTTTTTATTATTTCTGTTCATTGCATGCAGCTGTACATGTAGTGCCATAATACCTGGGCACTATATATGCCATCTGTTTACATTTGCACTTGCATTTGGATGACTTGGCTCTTCATGTTGTGATTCCATTAAGGTGCTGGATAAACAGACAGAGGGGTGGCAGTGACTGTAACATAATGTCCTGTGTTTGACTTGTGTGTGCAGGTCACTGTTCTGAGGCCATGGGTGGCAGTCCTGTGAATGGAAGCGATTCATCAAAGGCAAGTGGTGGATCTCAAAGCTCCTTGTCCTGTTCTGGGGACCAGATGCGCAGATACAGAACAGCTTTTACCAGGGAGCAGATTGCACGTCTGGAGAAGGAGTTCTACAGGGAGAACTATGTGTCCAGGCCCAGGAGATGTGAACTGGCTGCAGCTCTTAACCTGCCAGAGACCACTATCAAGGTATATGGAGTTGTTATAGTAATGACATCACTGACATACAGATAAAGGGCTTGAGTATATTCCAGAGCACAATTCCTACAGTTTATCATCTATTGTTATCTGTAAACAGCCATTTTAGGCTGAATGTAGGGTTCTTTCAGAAGTTCAGAATAATATTACTACTTTCTATTATTTGTCTCCAGTTTTATGAATCTGAAGATATGGTGTTTTTTAATTTTTCGGTTTTCAATGGGTTTAATGCTGCATTTATTCTCAACACAACATTTATAGGTCACTTATCTTCAACATGACCTTTGTTTCGCTTTGAATAGGTGCACAAAGCTTTTGTCATATTAGATAATGATTTGCTAAGTCTAAATACTTGCAATGTTTCTTTTACATTAAATGTGGCTATTCTTCTATTTTCAGGTTTGGTTCCAGAACAGAAGGATGAAGGATAAACGTCAACGTCTGGCAATGACCTGGCCACACCCTGCAGATCCAGCATTTTATACTTACATGATGAGCCATGCAGCAGCCACTGGCAATCTACCTTATCCTTTTCCATCTCACCTACCTCTTCCTTACTACTCTCACATGGGTATTGGTACCACTACAGCTTCAGCTGCCACCCCCTTTAGCTCCCCACTGAGACCGCTGGACACCTTCAGAGTCCTCTCTCATCCTTACCCAAGGCCAGAACTGTTATGTGCATTTCGGCATCCTTCTATTTATGCCACCCCTGCACATGGACTTACTGCTGGTGGCACCCCCTGTTCCTGCTTGGCATGCCACTCCACTTCTAATGGGCTGACACAAAGGTCTACAGCATCTGACTTTAACTGCTCGTCGTCTTCAAGATCAGATTCTTTTCTCACTTTCACCCCATCAGTTCTGAGTAAATCCTCCATTCCATTAGACCAGAGAGAAGAAGTACCACTGACCAGATAAAAACTGATGCCTTCTCTTGCACATACTCCTTCCTCAGCTACTTCCTATTCATGTCTTAAAATGCACCTATTCAGGAGGTGACATTACTGAACTTATCAGGGCATCAGGTTTCCTCTCTATGAAAAAAAACTATTATCCTAGAAGAGAAAGGACTATACAGGATGACCATTTTTAGGCATTGTCACAACCTTTGTCAGTGACAACATGGAGGACGTATGTAGATTAGGATTACCAGTCTGGAATACTTGAATGCTATGTTAACACAGAACAAAAGGTCATTTGCAATCATTTTCATTCCAAATGTCTGAAGTGAAATGTTTTCTTTGCAGCAGCTCACAGTATTATAGCAATCACCTTCTGCAGTGCATACAAACCACACACTTTATTGTGGAGGAGTGTTTCTTTGGAAATGTCACAGTCTATATATTTCCTTATCACTTTTATAGATTTTTTGTATTTTTGGTAGAACCGGACACTGAGCTTTGGTTAAGTCTGAGTGGGAATGCCAATGGTTTATCCTCAGCTGCTGAAAAGTGCACACACTGATTAAATTATCAAGTGATGTATATGTAAGGGCGAATTTTCTGAATGTATAATAATTTCCTCAACGTGCAAACCTTCTGCCAGATCTTAACAAGCCGCATAGGGAAAGGATTAGGTAGCCAGATCTCTACAGACTGCAGCCACCTCTCTGCAAATGAGTGCAGAATACTACGAGGACTTTCTATCTAATAAGCTGTGGACAAAGCTTCATTTTCATGGCTTGTGTTTTTTTGTTTTATTTTTTTGATTTATTTGCTTTTCCATACTTGATTTTCAGGGATTTTTTTTAGTTTACATGTCTTTTGTTTATCGTTATTTATATTTGCTTTGGTTGCACATGTAGGCTGCATTGAAAATGTCTACCTGGATTTCAGTCTACTGTTAGGCTTTATTGGAAATATTTTTCAGAACCGGGTTGGATATTTCATTGCAATTAATGTCTTTTTTGAAGATGATTTTGACAAGTTCAAAATAATGAAATAATATTAATAAGAACAACATCATGAAACATTGTTACATTAATCTGTTACAAATCGCAATAAAAGAATCACAAGGATTAATTGTAAAATTATTTCCAAGACGTTATTGGTGTAATGTTGTGTCAAGTTGGAGGGAGGACAAAAGGAGGGAACGGCAGACATGATACTGCCACACTATGTCCTATACAATTTAATTTTTTTTTAAATAGAATCATCCTCTTTTCTTTAACATGTGAAATAAAAAAAATAAGCAAAAAGCAACAACTGTAAAACCAAAGACACATAAAAAATATTTCTTTCTTTCCCATTTATTTCACATCTCTAATAAATAATTACCAAGAAGCAACAGCAAACAAAACTGTGAAATCGAGGATAATTCCCTCCCTTCTCTTTCTTTCTTTCTTTCTTTCTCTCTTTCTTTTCACATCGCAAATAAAAAATAAGCAAGAAGCAAAAACAAACAAAACTGTAAAATCAAGGATAACGTTCTTTCTTGCTTTCTTTCTCTTTCTTTCTTGCTTTCTTTCTTTCATTCCTATGCATATGATCTCAAATATAAAATGTCTAAATTCATACCAACAATATCATACCCGTGACCTGCAAAATGGTTTGTTTTGTCATAGCTAAATGGTTTATGGCAGGTAAATAGGTTTGCTTCTAGAAGCTAAACACCGGCAATTCATCCGTTTAGAAAGGGAGTAAATGAGATGTCTGAAGTAATATAAGATATGCGATCAATGATATAGCCTCCACTGTCCAATCAACAGTCATTAATTGACTGTATTTCCTGGGGAAAGTCTAGAAACCTTACAAAGAAACTGGTCAAATGGAAAAGTCAAAATTTCACAATATTTTACATGGCAAGATGCAACAATATTGCATTTAGGTTCTTCATGTAATAACAACAATATTACTAATGATAACCACAAGTGTATAATTGACAATATATACGGTAAACCTTCACGTTAGCATAGATGATTGCTAAGTCTCTCCAGGTGTGAATGAATCCCAGAATCAATAAAACATCTTTTTTTTTATTTTTCCCTTCAAAAGAGATGAATATGGATATATATATTTGGTTTAGTTGCAATTTGTCCCCTAATATAATTTTGGTAAATAACTCAGTGCAGGATTATGGATTCTGCAAGGTTGAGGACAATCTGGTTAAGTCCTTGTGGTTCCCTAAGGATCCTTCTGTACTCATATCAACCAAAGAGAGCCCAGTTCCAGGCAGCCCCCTGGTTGTTAGCATGTGATTGATTGCCTTATTAAAGCGTGTTCTTGTAAGTGTGACCAAACCAATTGCAAACTACATGTTTAGAATAAAGCTGCATTGCTAACAGGCGAGTAAACAGGAGGGGAGATATGAATAGCTTGGTGAATAATTTATCATCCCCATGGAGATCTGGTTAAGTAAATTTACACTGTGTAGAGGAAAGTTTCTTGGTACAATCAGTCAAGGCTTTTTATCTATTATTCGACTTCATGTCACATTACTGGAGAAATCCACTTGCTACCATCATTGCAATGTAGCAAGTAGTCTGTGCAATTACAGACTTGGTGTCCTTCAGAGCTCTCTACTACAAGGATTCTCTCCTCTCTGTGTTCCTCACCATCATATGGTCCTTCCAGACTCTCCTCTTCTCTCCTCCTGGTCTCTTCATATACCTGACAGTTTCTTTGTTTTCAATTATTGGTGTGCTCGATTTGTTACATTATTTAACTCAAGTTGAGCAGTCACTCTGAGAAGCCACCACCATATGTTGTCCTGCTCAGCAGCTTGCCAACTACAATGGCTTAATGAACAGTCCTTGGATCTTTGTTCCAAAAATGTGTCTCAGTCTATTCAGTCTCAAAATAAACGTGTGTAAGCTTTCCATAATTCGACCTAGGGCTTGAGGTCAACAAGAAGGGGGTTTCATACATACTGTTATATCAGTTGCTCTCAGCAGTGCACAGTGTAAATCGATGGAAAAGCCAAGACTGGCATCAGGTCACTTAGTAGGGACCTTTCACACACGCAGAATATTTTGTCAGATGCACCTAAAGGTGCAGAAAATTCTGCACCAAAATCCACATAAATACATGTGCATTTACATGGCAATATCAGTGTGTGTTTATCACATTTGTAAACTCGCAATATTTATGAGTTTGGGGTGTGCTTTGCCTGAAAAATGCATTGCTGCCCTTGCAATTTTGACAGGTGTGAAAATTGCATGTTGTTCCAATAGTAGAAGCAGAAAAACGCTTTGTAGTTGCATGAAGCCTGTATTTAGAAGTGAGTGCAATGCGGTTTTTTTTTTTTTGCTCCCATAGTGAATAATTTGTAGTTCTTGAACAGGATCTCCCAAAAATAGGACATGTTGCAATTTTTCTATCTCTCACCATCGCTGTTAAGGAAAACTTATCCATGTAAATACACCCATTTAAAATAATGGGTTCCTTTCTCATGCAATTTCTATGCATCTCACAAGACACAGAAATCACCTGAGAAGAGAGAAAGAGAGAATTTCAGTCGCTTATGTCCTATCTTTTTAGGTGCGATTTTTTAACGTGACTTAAAATCGTTCATATGAAGGTTTCCATAAGAAACCATTGGTTCTATTAGTCACATTTGTTTTGCGCATATAACTTAGCTGCGCAAAATCGTCCATGTGATTGCGCCCTTATGCTGGGATGCAACACAATTTTCTGCTGTGGAATTCTGCATAAAAATTAACAGTGCTAACTGCGGATTTTGATGCAGAACTATTTTAAGCCATTTTCATTCCGCTTCAGAATCCGCGCTGAGCAGCATAATTTCCGCAGCTCAGATGTCATGCTGCCTTCACATGGGTAAGAAAATCGCACGAGATTTGAGATGCACACATCTCGCATGAATATGAACTCCATTCTTTTGAATGAGGTCATACGCATGGGCGATGTTTTCCTGCATGGCACCACAATGCGATGCAGGAAGCAAATTGTTGCATGTTCTATCTTTCTGCGGCACCCAATGTATTCAATGGGGCCAGTGGCAGCAGCGCACCATGTGCTAGGTACACGCGATGTAAGGTCTCCCATTGAAAACAATGGTAGAAACTCTGCGATCCTCCGACACGGCTGACAGCTGCGGCAGAGGATCCCTATATCCCAGAAAGTGATTCTAGGCTGTCTTGACACAAAAACAGCTCATATCCCGTCAAAAAACATCTCACATGTAATGATGCATGGCCCCATATCACGCTTTCCTATATGAAGTTAGCCTAAGGGCTCTTATCACACGAGCGCTGTGGGTGCATAGTATAGGCGCGCACAGAAAGCGCTTCTATAGGAACCAATGGTTTCCTATAGAAGCATTCACATGGAAGAATGTTAGATGTGCTAAACTCGCACACCTAACAAAGATAAGAATGCGACTGCAAGGTCGCATCTAAGCTCTGGGGTGCGTGCAAAGATAGGATTTGACTAGAGATGAGCGAACCTACTCGGCCACGCCCCTTTTTCGTCCGAGCGCCGCGATTTTCAAGTATTTCCGTACTCGGGTGAAAAGATTCGGGGGGCGCCGTGGGTGAGTGGGGGGTTGCAGCGGGGAGTGGGTGGGGAGAGGAAGAGAGAGAGGGCTCCCCCCTGTTCCCCGCTGCTACCCCCCGCTCCGCCACGCCTCCCCCCGCCCCCCGGCGCCTCACGAATCTTTTCACCCGAGTACGGAAGTACTCGAAAATCGCGGTGCTCGATCGAGTAATTACTCGAAACGAGTATATTTGCTCATCTCTAGATTTGACCTATCTTTGGTGCGTGTTTTCTTATGGGAGCTGGAAAGCACGCACCAGCACCTTGGATGGTGTTAACAGGCTATTTCAAGGAGCTGGAATTAACCCGTTCACGCAATCTTTAGTGCAGTATAGCCGCGATCTTTGCACGCGCCTATACTGTGTGCCCACAGCGCTTGTGAGGAAGAGCCCTTAATGGCTTAAAGGGGTTGTCCCGCGAAAGCAAGTGGGGTTATACACTTCTGTATGGCCATATTAATGCACTTTGTAATGTACATCGTGCATTAATTATGAGCCATACAGAAGTTATTCACTTACCTGTTCTGTTGCTGGCGTCCCCGTCTCCATGGTGCCGTCTAATTTTCAGCGTCTAATCGCCGGATTAGACGCGCTTGCGCAGTCCGGGTCTTCTTCTTTTCTGAATGGGGCCGCTCGTGCCGGAGAGCGGCTCCTCGTAGCTCCGCCCCGTCACGTGCCGATTCCAGCCAATCAGGAGGCTGGAATCGGCAATGGACCGCACAGAAGACCTGCGGTCCACCGAGGGAGAAGATCCCGGCGGCCATCTTCACAAGGTAAGTAAGAAGTCACCGGAGCGCGGGGATTCAGGTAAGCACTGTCCGGTTTTTTTTTTTAACCCCTGCATCGGGTTTGTCTCGCGCCGAACGGGGGGGCTATTGAAAAAAAAAAAAAACGTTTCGGCGCGGGACAACCCCTTTAAGTCTGCCTGCAATTCTGCATTAAAATCTACAGTTAGACATCAGTCCAGTTTGGCAACTAGCTTCTGCCTTGTCCCTCCCCCACCCATTGCAAACAGCCGGCAAGGGGCGGAGAGGAGGAGGGAAGGGGGTGGGAGTTTAACAGTCATGCTGCTAGGAGTCTACGCAGCCGACGGCAGTGTAAAAGCGCCCGGCTGAAATGTAATACCTTGGCTGGCCGGGCGCTTTTGCGCTGCGGAAATATGCCCATGTGAATTGTTGCACTGTAAACCAATGCATCAGAGGAGCAGCGTATATCGGCCGGGCGTGAAAATACGGCCGATATACGTTTGTGTATCCAATCATAGGGCTCCTGCACACGAGGGTAGATGTAGATATGCTTGCGAGAGCATGACATGATTGCGCTGTGAATGGAGCGCTAGCACATGTTCTAGCTAGCGTATCAACGCTGTATACTGTACTTTTTGGCGCTCCCGGGCCCGTTCACTTTGGCGCAAGATACACCATTATTGAACAGGCTGAGTAACCTAATTAGTCCCCGGTGTTATCAATTAATCAAGTTACATGCGCGATTATGTGTGGACGGGGTGCCCATTAGCGCATCTCCATTGTCTCCTATGGTGCCTTGGGTGCACAAATGCTCACAAAAATAAGGCATGTCACGTATTTTTTTTACCCAACGGAAATACGATTACAAAAATGCTGAATGTGAGGGAACCACATCAATGGTTACATTGTCAGCAGTTTGTGGGAATGATATTGTGCGCGCAAAACATACGTAAAATCTCCCATGTGCAGGAACCCTTAGGGCACCTTCGTACGGGGTTTAATGTTTGCAGTAGAAAATTCCGCTGTAAATTCTGCAGCATTTCTGTATCAAAAACTGTAAGGCTGGGGTCACACGGGGCATATTCCCGACGGAAATCTCGCAGATTGGCCGTACCGAAAAACCATGAGATTTCCTTCGGGAAAGCGCTGCTTCAAAACCTGTGGCACTTAGCCTCGGGTTATAGAGCGGCTTGGCGGCACGCTTTTCCGTTGCGGCCGGCTCTCCCATAGAGAAGAGCGCAGCTGCGATGGGAAAAAAAATTGACATGCTGTAGCCAGGGAATTAACGCCGCAACGCCGGCTTCTGCCAAGACGGATTGGCCGTCCTGCGTGGACGAGATTTTTGACAAATCTCGTTCACATGGCTGGCTAATCGCGGGATTAGCGGGCGCTGGTGAATTTGCCGCAGTGAAATTCCAGATTGAATTTCCGCAGCAAATCCGCCCTGTGTGAACCCAGCTTAAAAATTTGCACCATTGGTGTGGACTTTGACTCAAATAAAGCTGCGCATCTGATTTCAGCACATACAGCAGTGCCCTAACTCACAATGCGCAGCTGATTTCGAGTCAAGATCCGCACTAATTGTGCAGATTTTGACTCGAAAATGCTGCAAAATTTGGCATATAATTTTCCGCGGCAGACATTCCGCAGCATTTCTGCCCCGTTTGAACATACCCCTAGGCTTGCTTCAGATGCATGTATTTGCAAGCATTTTTGCACAGAAAATAAAATCCATTGATTTTAATGGAATTGTTCTCATTTTCTTTTTTGCATAGGCATGTCTCACGTGCGCAAATAAAATAGGACCTGCTCTATTTTCCTGAAAATTTGCACACCAAGGGTCCAAAAACACTTGTGCTTTCATTTGGGTCTCTACTAGAGATGAGCGAGCGTACTCGCTGAGGCAAACTACTCGAGTGAGTAGTGCCTTATGCGAGTACCTGCCTGCTCGTCTCTAAAGATTCGGGTGCCGGCGGGGGAGAGCGGTGAGTTGCGGGAGTGAGCAGGGAGGAGCGGGGGGGGGGGGGGGGGGGAGAGAGTGAGAGAGAGATCTCCCCCCCGTTCCTCCCCGCTCTCCCCCACAGCTCACCGCCCGCAGCCGACACCCGAATCTTTTGAGACAAGCGGGCAGGTACTCGCATAAGGCACTACTCGCTCGAGTAGTTTGCCTTAGTGAGTACGCTCGCTCATCTCTAGTTTCTACCTTGGTGCAGGGGCTCCTGCACAGATTTACCTGGCCCCCTGGAACTCCGACCCGGCCATTCGGGCACGCATCACACAATATGCTGCACAATTCCATTAAAAAGAGAACATATTTGAACTTCATTAGGCTTTTAAATCAGGGTGGGGAAAATGTCACTTGCGCATATGAACAGGGTCTGCGTGCGCAAAAAAGTGCAATACAATGTGCTGATAAGCGCGCAACTCAACCTAGTTCACTGCACAAATATGTTGCGATGAGGCATTTAAAACTCGTCTGAAGCGGCGCTTAGGCCTCCTTCACACGACCTTTTGGTTTGTACGTTCGCCCCTTATGTGCCATATAATCGCATGAATGAATAATTGCCGCAATCCACTCCCAATCTTGATTAGAGTATTTCATGCCATTCACATGAACTGCAAAAAAATACGCAGAAGCGCGGAAAACCATTGATCGCTGTAAAATACTCAGAATGACCAATAATGGATAATTAGAGCCAGCTGTGTTCTTTTCCCAGCGTTGTACGCAGGAAAGTTCCCTCCCTTCTCCCTTTTTTCCAGTTCCCGTTGAAGTCTATGGGAGCTTCCTGCATATCTCGGCAAAGATAGGGCAAGGCCTATCTTTTGACGGCCGTACAAAATCGGTGACTGGAAACGGTCACATATATGCTCTTCATTCCAACGCGATTTTATGAAAATAGTAGAATCTTGCTAGCAATTTGGGATCATAAATCGCAGTTAGCAGTGCGGACTTTGGTGCAGAATTCAGAGACAACATACTATGCAACGCTGTTGCAAAATATTCCGTTTCGTGTGAAAGGTCTCTTAGGGACCCTTTACACATGCAGAATATTCCAGTAAGAAGCACCTATAGGCGCTGCTTAATCTGCTGAGGATTTCTGCTCCGTAAGGGCTCTATAACACGGGCGTCATTTTGACGTGATGTCGGCGCATCAAAAAATTGCGTCCATAAGAACCAATGATTTCCTATGGGTTCCTTCAGACAAACATTTTTTTGATGCACCAAAGCGTGTTATTTCAACGCCGACATTTCTTACAGCGTCAAAACATAGGTCTTTTGACAGCACAACGCAGGCGCCGACCAATAAAGGGAGTGGGAGGGCGTTTCTGAGCATTGAGCGCTGCTAAACAATGACAGGTGCCTCTAGGTGAGCATTTAAAAGTCATTTAAAGTAGTTCAGCTGACCAAAGGATTTTGGGGCTGTGGCGTTATTTAACCGCAGCCAGCCGTGTGAATGGACGATTAAATTGATTTGGTCACGGCTATTCTTGATTCATGCGATTTTATGCTCCGATTAAGCTGCGCTTCAAACATTGGGTATATATGTCTTTGGGCATACCTCAGCACAAAATATTTGGGCTATGTACTAGGATTTTTTGCGCGTGTATCGGCGTATTTTACTATACTTTTTATGCTCACAGGCATGTGCATTGTCGTACAGCAGACGAACATTCCTTGGTTTAAATGGCTATTTAGCCTAATGAGTTCCAGATGTGTTCTTTTTTTCACTGAATGAGGGCTTATTCTCACGAGCGTATATCGGCCTGCGTTTTCACGGTGGGCTGATATACGCTTCCATCTGAGCAGTCCCTCCCTTCCACTCACCGACTCTCTGCTTCTCTCCTCCCCTCCGAGTGGTTTGCAATGGGAGTGGGCGGGACCAGGGTGGAGTTAAGATCCTGCCCCCTCCCCACCCCTTGTCCATAGCCAGCAATGGGAGTGGGTGGGACAGAGCAGAGCTTAGCTCTGCCCCCTCCCATTGCAAACTCAGGAGTGAAGGAGAGAGGCAGAGAGCAGGTAAGGGGGAGGAAAGGGGCGACTGCTTAGATGAAAGCGTATATCGGCCGGCTGTGAAAACACCCGGCGAAATACGCTCATGGGAATAAGCCCTTACGCAGTGTATTGCGCATCTTTGCACACATTTCCTCTGCAATTGCGTACCTCCCATAGACTTCTATGGGGACTCTTGGTTCACAAATGTGCACAAATATAGAGCAGGTCCTATTTTTTGTGCACATCCAAAATTGGGTAATGAGAAGAAACCCAATGAAATCAATGGGTTCTATTGTCTGCATATTGCGTGCGTAAATTCCATATGCGCAAATATGCCCAAGTGAAGGAGCCCTAAGGCCAGCCTTACACAGGCAAATTTGCACACAAAACGCTGTGAATAGAGCACTTTGATTTCAATGGATTTGCTCAATTAACCCAGCACATTTTGGTTGCGCATAAAAACCTGCAGAATGCTCTATTTTCCTGCACATCAAAAATACCCATAGAAGTCAATGGGGCTGCGCAGATGTGTGTGCAAGATGTATGAAACACTGCGAAATTTGTGCAGGAAAAATTTTTTCTTTTTTTTGAATATTTAGCCCTTTTTGGTGTGCGCAAATGCTCATGTCTTGCGCTTACAGTAAAATACGCTGATGCACACACAAAAAAGCAATGTTCATTATGCAAATACATGGCACGCGCAGAAAATCGACAGTGGGAACCGCAACCATTAATACTCATGGGTGTCAATGGGTTCCCTCACATTGCTGGATGTTATGTGTGCATTTCCGCTGTCTGTGAAAATACGCAACATGCTCTATTTTTGTCTGCATTTCCGCACCTAGGAGTCTATGAGGTGCATAAATGCACACTTGTTGTGAACCAAATTGCGTTTTTCATGGAGCAGTTTTTCAGTGTTAATCCATAACACCTACTCATTAGACGGTCCAGCCGGTTCAAACATAGTGCTGGGTGCGTCCTGCGCCAATGTGAACAGGGCTGGCAGCGGGGAAATGTTCAGAAAGGAGCAAGGATCAGTTCGCCAGAAGACGTGATAGCGCTCCATTCAGAGTGCAGTCATGTCCTCCTCTCTGAGCGTGATTACGCTTACTCCTGTGAAGGAGGCCTAACAAGCAGATTCAGTGGAAACACTTTAAAATCTGCAACAAAAGTGTATTTGTGGATTTTAGTGGAGTTTTTATTCTTTCCCTTCATCTCTATGGTGAAAATCCGCTGCATTTCCACAACATAAATCGATATGCTGCGGATTCATAATCTGAAGAGTTCTTCAAACTTCTGGCATCTTCACAGTAGAAAAAATCTGCTATGTGTGAAGGAGATTTGTAGAATCTCATTCACTTGCCTTGTACTGTAAACGCTGCAGTGAAATTCCACTAGTGCATTGGAATCCAATGCATCAGATGGTAGTGTACATCGGCCGGCCGCGATGCATTAGATTCCAATACATTCATTCAAATGGCCGACTATTAGCCACGTAAAAATGCCTGGCTGGCGAAGATAGGATATCAGCGGGCAATTACACGGCCAGAAAAGTTGGGTCTTGCCCTATCTTTCGGCCTCAATCAACTGGTAACTCCCATAGGCTTCTATTGGAACTGCCAGCAAAGAGAGGGGGAGGGAGTTTAGCAGCGGCTAGTGCTGCTTAACCATGTAAACTGGCTCTATTGAGCCAGTAGAAGGAATTTTGAAGATTTCTCCCAACCGGAGGAATTCTGGGCTGCGGCGTATATACGCTGCACCCAGCTGTGTGAATGGGCGAGAAATCTAGATATTTAGCCATGACTTGATCACGGCTTTTTCTTGTACATGCGATTTTTGTCCAGGATGCGGCTGGACAAAAATCCCAATGCTCATGTGAAAGAGGCCTTAAGGCGTGTCTTACAGAAATATAAGACATGTGAGTTAGCACACAAGGCGCACTGCAAGTCACAGCTTATTCCTCACCAAAATCTGTAGAATTGAAATGGTTAGAGATGAGCGAGCACCCAAATGCTCGGGTCCACGTTATTCAAGTCGAGCTTTTCATAAAATTCGAGAGCTCTACTCGAGTAACGAACCCCATTGGCTACAATGGGAGACTCGAGCATTTTTGTATATGGGACGCCGGGTGCCGAGCTTTTTTTTCCCCCTTCGTTCCTTTCTGTCTCTCTCTCTCTGTCTCTCTCTCTCTCCTGCTTGCCAATGACGCGCGCTGTGTCGCGGCGGGAAGGGGCCAAAACAAACATGTCACAGCTGGGAGGAGCCAAAAACTAGGGCGGGGTTGAACACGGCTTGATGCTCGTTCAAGTAACGAGCACCATCGAGTACGCTAATACTCGAACGAGCATCAAGCTCGGCAGAGTATGTTCGCTCAACTCTAAAAATGGTTAAAAAACCTGCCTGCAAATTCGGATCAAAATCTGCAGTTAGACCTGGGGATTTTGGTGTGAAATTCTGCAGCTAGGGATTTGTGTGTGTCCTGCGTGCTAATTCTAGCGGGACCTTTCATACGGGGTGGAATATTCCATTACAGGGTTGCAGAATATGCTGTTCTGGAATTCCGCACTAAAATCCATGCAGCACACTTTCAATTTTGTATCAAAATCCCCACATTCCTCAGAGGGCAAGTCATGCAATGTTGTGGAATATTCTATCCTGTGTGAAAGGTCCCTTAATGGATCAGAAATCCACATCAGCAGATTAAACTGCATCTTTGGGGACCTTTCACACCGTAAAGAGTTACTCCGCAGGACACAGCCAAACCCCCAGTTGCGGAATTCCATACCAAAATCCACAGTTCTAAAACTGTGGAATCTGATATGGAATTGTAGGCAGGTTTGAAGCCCATTTCAAATCCGGGTCAAAATCCACAGATATCCTTCAAATTTTAGTGCAGAATTTACCGCGGTGCTTCGAGCGGCCAACTCCATCCTGTGTTAAAGATTTTTTCTTACATTCAGAATCAATGTCTACATAACCCCATTGGTTAATTTTTATTTATAAACCAGCCTGAAACACTTAGGCTGGCATCACACAGGTGTAAGCACATTAGCGCGAATCTCAGTTCTGCGCTTTTGCGGAATGAACGTTGCTTTATTCTTGTGCACGCATCATCAAATTCTACTATACTCTATGCCCCTGCAAGGCATGTTCATCTGTGTGCGACAAACAAACACACCGATTCAAATCAATGGAGTCTATTCTCTATGTGCTAAGTGCGCAAATATGCTCGCAAATACGCACGTGTGCAGCTAACGTTACCTACTGGCTGCAATGATTCCATTAAGTTCATGCCCACTGTAACCTGAATTAAACAATTCTTATATATATATATATATACTATTTCTAGAAATGATCTATTACGGCAATAATGATACACTGAGTATTTCATCTCCTTCCTCAGTGGTTACATTTGGTGATACAATGTTGCACACTTCGTGTCTATTATTTGCATAGATGATGATTCTGCTCCAGTCCAGTTGTACAGAATGATTGGTCTGCTAGCTGGTAAATGGAGCAGAGGGGAGATTCTGTAAGCGGTGTTAGATCAATGTGTAATAAAAGCGTTGCATAAATATTTAAGCCAAAGCTGTGAACCACAACCCCTTGGAAATAAAATGTTCGGCTTTGCTCAGTGTTAGGTGCTGGGAACTTGGAATAAACAGATGATGTTGGAGCCTTCTATAGACGCATTTGAATCCTGCCCTGTTCCAGCAGAAAAGAAGCATGAATAGATCAATCACTTGATAATGATGATGAATGAGGAATTAATTCACATACAAGCCAGGCAATTTAGACCTTCATCTGTTTAAATAGCCTCTCCAAATTATTCGCAATTGCAGGTCACAGATTTAATCAATTGTCCAATCTTGTGAAAGTCATATCCTTACATCTCAATCCGGATTATTTATAGAGCAGCAGTGAAAGGTATTGTGTTAACAGGGACAATTACTTACACAAGAGAGAAAGATGTGCAAATGAAAAACAAATGTCTGCTGTAGCCGTAAATTACAAAAACACTCAATGTTCATCTTGCTTATCCTTGTTCTATAATCCTCTGAGTTCACATAATTGCATAGCGGGGTACAACAGATGACATATGTGACCGCAGCATGGGATCACACAACATGTGCAGCATAAGGGACCTTTCAAAGGAGACGCGGATTTGGTCAAGAAGTGCGGATTTTGTTTAACTGCGGAATGCGTTCTGCGGGACGACTTACAGAATTTCTTGCCTTTTTTAAAAAATCAGACCTTAATTACATCTTCTGCATGTTAGAAACCTGCAACAACAATTCTGCAACAGAAAGCTTGAATTCAATTTCATCTTGTAAAGACGCGTAGATTTGAACAGGTGCGGAATTCAAGCCCCATAGGGATAACATTGTGATGCAGAAATGTCCGCGCGGACTAATTCCGTCCCGTGTGAAAGGTCCCTAAAGGTATATTGATCTAATCTTTGGTTTACCACTTTAGCATTCCCAGCTAATAACAAACACTTCCTTTCTGAGATGCAGGAAGGCTGCGCCCTGATGTACCAGAATTATTTCATAAGGTGTCTATTTGGACGTGTGGTTCATGATCTGTTTATGCGTTAGAGTTCAACTCTGATTCTCTAGTTAATCCGTTTATACAGATGTTTCATAAAGGAAAATCGAAGCTGTGATGAAGGAGACTCGCAGATTTGCAGGATAATCATTTAGAATGATCACAGTACATTGTGTAGGCAGCAGAAATGTCACAAATTAACTTTCCTCATCAAACAGACTCCATGCATAATGACTGTTCTGTTGTTCTCTCTACCTATCAAAATGTTGCCAGCGTTTGGAGTGAAAGGTGAGGAAAAGATTTCTGAAGCTCAGAGAAGCCAATCTCATCAGTGACTTTGATGTATTGCTGTCCAATTAGTGCTTGTAATTGGTGTCCCTAGGGATAGTCAGATCTAGGCTCGGAGCATGGAACATCCACTCGAAAATCTGCAAGGTAAAATATTAGCTCATCATATACTGACTAAAATAAGCAAAGCGCATTCCCAGTATTGTCTTATTATACAGTATATCAATGGTGAGTTTTCCTAGCTGAATACAATCTGGGTTATTAATTTTCAATAAATTATTTACCAGCATCCAGTTCACAAAATCAACATGACTGAGCCAAAATGTTCTGTCTGTAGTTAGTTCTCTGCTTGTGTAACAATGTCAGGACTATCTCCATAGACATGTTCTAAATAAGCCCCAATAGCCCCAAGTAAGTGTATACTGCATTAAGTTTGAACATATATGCCATGTAATGTACTAGTCTTCCTTTCCTGGGCGTACATGCAAATCGGCATTGAAAACAGTGTTCAGTGCTGCAATCATTAACATTGAGCTAAATGAATTTCCTAGCACCAATAGATCCCTGGTGTTGGTAATACAGAAAGTCTGTTTTCAAGGTCTGTGTAGTGGTGTATAGACATTTTTAATGCCTAACTTCAAACCACAAATGTTATCTTTAACCAAATGACATATGGAGGTCCTTAAAAAATATTTCGGTATGTTTGGCTCTTAATTTCTCTGACATGGATTAAAAATTAGTTTCGACGATGTTCCCAATTGAACTCGTTATTGCCAACTTACTGACTAATATATTGCAGGGCTAGACAACAACAGTTGGGAAAGGGAAGTAACAATTGTCCAGAGACTATTTGTTGGCTTAACAAACTGGTTGCCAATTTGCGAGAGCATTTATCTTCTCCATTGGCTCGTCATATCTTTCCTACATTACCCCACAATCCCCCCCGCTTTACAAAAAATAAGAGAGACAGATTTTTAAAACCCATTGTACTCAATACACACCTGATGTCCTGCTGTTTTACTTAGTTCCATGAGACATACATGACTTTATTGGCCAGTGACCAATTGGCTAAAATAAACTGAAGGTGGAAAATCTCAAACTGACCTTTGGAAATGAGGACTTTCCAAATAAATGAATGGGTTTTTAAACAGTTCTAGAAATGTAAACTTAGACTACATAGAACACTGGTGGCTCAATGGCTAGCACTGTTCTATTGTTGCACTGGGGTCCTAGGTTCAAACCCTGACCAAGGATAAAATCTGTATTTGTATGTCGTCTCTGTGGGTTTTCTCAAGGTACTTTGAGAAAATATACTGATTGGTCAACTTAGATGGTGAGCCTCACGGTGGACAGGAACTGACCTAAGTGATGACAATCTGTATATAGTGCTATTGTATATATGAGTAAAATAAATGTTGCTGTATGAAACATAGCTAGAACTTCCATACTAGATGAGAAACTATTAAATAGGTTTTATAGAACCATTTTTACTTTTTTTCAAATTCTCCAATGGAACAGATAGATGATTTTTGTAATGTACATTCATAATCTTGCTTGCTGGGATCCTCGCCTCTGGCAGCCAGTCACATAGTTTACTTAGTCTGGGATTTTGCAGCATCTGTGGATGTTACATACATAGGTGGTGACTCCTTCCTCTTCTGCTCCTGTGTATGACTGACTTCATAGTTTGCAGGTTCAAGTTAGGAAGTGCCACTGTCCAGCTAGCACATGGACGGATCAAACATTTTGTGACACTTACACGAGTATCTGCCAACCAGAATCGCCCAAAAATGATATGTGCAATTCCAGCTCACCACATGGTTATTCTTCCCTGCCGGCTGCAATGTCAATTGCAAGGATGCCATCAATAGCAGTAGAAAAAAAACCTCTGGCATTTCCATGGAT
This sequence comes from Eleutherodactylus coqui, assembly GCF_035609145.1. Taxonomy (NCBI): domain Eukaryota; kingdom Metazoa; phylum Chordata; class Amphibia; order Anura; family Eleutherodactylidae; genus Eleutherodactylus; species Eleutherodactylus coqui. Next base: position 61,013,413 of record NC_089848.1, on the reverse strand, counting down.
TTCAGCATTGAATATCATAAATAGAAAACATCTTCCAAAATTATGCTTACGCGTTTTGAAATAAGTTCTCATTCATAACATGGTGTGGACTATTGGTCCAGGTAAAACATTGCAAGTGTATATGAATCCCTTGCAGTCAGTGGTTTCTTTTCCCATGTGAGTTCCGTCCATATCTCTATCTGACGGAACTTGCATGGGAATATCGCCCATGTCAATACACCCTTAGAAGTAATGGCTTTGGTGGAGAAACACAATGTGCGTAGAAGTACAGAATGATCTTCTATATTGCTTTGGGTGTCACATTACAGCTCCATAGATTGTCCCTAGCTGTAGTATAGCCATGTACATGAGCCCTAAGAGCTCATTATAAAGGTAATGCAATGTGTAGCCCCTAGTAATATAGAGAACGCGCCTTGTTTTCAAAGTTTGGGCTTTCTGAAGTTCATGACCGTTTACAGACTGTGAACTTCCCCCACAGTCCTGTACAAAAAGGATCAAAATACTGTACTTTCCTGTGTTTATATTCTACTTTGTGGAGGGATTAAGTATTCTGGAAATAAAATGGCTATATTTTGTGTCAGACGGATTTTGAGAAGATACAGATTTCACACAGTTTACAGTATGTCTTGAAAGAGTGCATTAAATCTGCATTTACAGTAAAGATACCATCAAAACTCGTTCTGTTAACACATTGAGTAAAATGCAGTATACAGGGACGTTCTGATCTATTTTATATAAAGAAGCCACATATTCCATTTTATTCTGTGTTCTGTAACTATTGTGCTATTTTTATACATTCAATTTCAATAAACGGTTCCATCCACAACAATGTCATCTATTTACAAACATGCTGGGGTTACAAGGCTGAATTCTCATACAGTACTGAAAATAAAGTGTAACAATTTAGCCGATACAACATCTCATTTCATAGCACAAGTCAAGGTAAATGAGCAGCTTTTTCATTAGGAGTGGTAGGAATTGATTTTAGTTTAAAAATAAACTAGCTGTAAGCAACCTCCAATATACAGATAGAAATCCCAATTACAATGCACTAACACACTGACAGCAATGTAATTAACAGATTGATGCTTCCAAACCGACTGGTGGCTGACATCTCACATCCCACCTGGATGGAAGGGGTTAAATGGTTTGTTCTCAGTAAAGCTTTTTCCAGTGTAGCTCACACAGAGAAGCATTATGCTCAGCCAGCACAAAATCTGTAACAAGAAACTGAATGTATAATTAAATGTATATGACATGCATTTGTATGCAAAGCTCTTAGGCCCTTGGTACAGCACTTTGTAATAAAATACGGAATGGCATGCTGGAAAATTCATAATGCTAGTTGGGTGGACTGTGTAGTACTAAAAAAAAACCTAATGTATCAAATAGGACATTCATGGGAGACCATTTATCAACAAAAACATAGTCACACATAAAATAATACTACACATAAGTAACCATTGAGCTCTTGTGCATCTATCTATCTATCTATCTATCTATCTATCTATCTATCTATCTATCTATCTCATATCTATCTATCTCATATCTATCTATCTCATATCTATCTATCTCCTATCTATCTATCTATCTATCTATCTATCTATCTATCTATCTCATATCTATCTATCTATCTATCTATCTATCTATCTATCTATCTATCTATCTATCTATCTATCTCATATCTATCTATCTGTCTATCTCATTCTGCACTCAGTAGCCCATAATGACAAAGTGAAGACAGAATTCTAGAAATCTTTGTAATTTAAAAAAAAAAAAAAAAGAAAAACTAACATTTTGCATTGACATAAGTATTCACACCCTGTACTCATACTTAGTTGAAGCACCTTTGACAGCGACCACATCTTCTAGTCTTTGGTAGGATGCCACAAGGTTTGCACACCTGGATTTGGGGATTTTCTGCTATTCTTCTCTGCAGATCCTCTCAAGATCTATCCGGTTGGATGGGATCCATCTGTGGACAGCCATTTTGCAGGTCTCTCCAGACATATTTGATTGGGTTCAAGTCAAAGCTCTGGCTGAGCCACACAAGGACATTCACAATTGTCCCTCAGCCACTCCTGTGTTGTCTTGGCTGGGTACTTAGGGTCATGGTCTTGCTGGAAGGTGAACCTTCTGCGCAGTATGAGATCTCTTGCGCTCTGGATCAGGTTCTCATTAAGAATATCTCTGTACTTTGCTCAATTCAGCTTTTCATCAACCCTAACCGGTCTCCCTGTCCCATTGCTAAAAAAACACCCCACAGCATGATGCTGCCATCACCAGGCTTCACTGTAGGGATGGTATTAGGCAGGTAATGAACGGCGCCTGGTTTCCTCCAGACATAAAGGCGCATTTACACGCAACGAACATCGCTCAAAATTCATTTAGATGATCGAAAATGAGCGATGATTTTGCTTTTAAAGATGAACATTTAAACCTAATGATTATCGCTAGAAATGGACGTGGCATCTGGGCATTTCATTCGTCGGACTGATGCTGGGTAGCATTTACATGTAAAGATAAGTAAACGATAGTTTGATAGGAGGGCATGCAAATTAGTGAAGGAATAAAAATGAGCAAGTGTGGATTGGCCTTTGAAAGTAGGTCTACTTAGGTGGGTGTGCATAATTTGAGTGAAAAAAACAGACATTTGAAAGAGTCTCTAGGTGTCAGGTTTGGATATCAGATACAAGTGGTGAGACACACCAACCAAAAATCCCCAGCGCTCCGGGTAGTGCACAGTAGATATAGATGTATAACCTATTTCACAGGGGTGCCTTTTCACAGGGCACCCCTAACCCAATGGAGCAGTGAATTATCCAACGAGGAATTATCCTAGTAGGGCAGTCACCTCTGGTGTCCCAGATAGAAAGAATCCGTTGGTATTCCAAAAGTGCAACTTTATTCCACAATGCGACGCGTTTCAGCTTAATGGAAAGCCTTCTTCAAGCATGACAACACTTACAAACATTTAGCACATATACTTATACATATTTAAACAATCATTATTTTACCCGCCAATCTCTCCTGCTCACGTCAGCGGTGGAGTGGCATGTACTGATGATGTGGCACCTGTCGCGAAGCGGGGTCTCCGCACGCTTGTTTGGTGAGCATAATGCGTTTCAATATTGGGCATGATGAGGTCAATGCATCCATCATATGACTCGAGTCCCTTTCCTAACTGTTGTTATACATCTATATCTATTGTGCACTACCCGGAGCGCTGGGGAATTTTAGTTGGTGTGTCTCACCACTTATAGCTGATATCCATATCCGTTTTTCCGGTTATCTTGTCATATACCCGGGTTCCCCATTGATGCTCTCCTTTATGTGATGTCCTCTGGACCACTGTGTGCCTGCTGACCAGGATCACGGATGTATCGGTGTTTCCCCTAGCCCAGGGGTAACCCAGGTATGTCAGGGTGAGTTGATCTATCCATTATTACTACCTATATAAATTACCATAGTCCACTGCCCCAACAATATCCTCAGACCCAGTTTTGGAGAGCTGCCTTTGTTTACTATTGTTTCTAGGTGTGTGTTAATCCTTGAAAAAAAACAATGGTAGTATAGGTGTTCTTTGAATTGGCATTGAGAAAGAATCAGTAGGAGGTAGGTTTATGCAGAAAAAAACAAGGAGTTTTGTGAATTGACCCTTAAAAGAATCTCTAGGTGTTAAGTTTGTAATTACTGAAAACACTAGCTCTAGGGCGGCGTGTAAAAAGAGATGCTTTGTTCTCCCAAAAGCCAACCACAAGAAAGTACGCCCTGCCAAACAATAACCCCCCCCCCACGAATCGCTGAACGTTTGTCATTTAAACCAAGCAAGAAGCGAACTGCCAAATGACTGCACTCATGGTTGATCTTCTGAAAGTTTCTCCCATCTGCACACAGGATCTTTGGAGCTCAGCCAGACTGACCATTGTGTTCTTGGTCCACTCTTTCACCAAGGCCCCTCTCCCCTGGAGAAAGATGAGAAGAAAAAAGGAGGGGAGCAAATCTATATACCAATGTTTTGGTTTGAAAATTGTTTTTATTTTGTTTTTCTCCTCCCTTATTCTAAGTATGGGAATGAAATTGATTGATTCTTGACGAGTCTAAGAGGGTGCAGCCAGTCCACAAAACATCACACCTTCCATGGGGGCGTTGCAAGTACATGAGATAAATGTAGGAAAAATTGTGGTTATAGGCGCAATCCCATTTAACTCAAAGAGGCACGAGACGTGTTTTTGAGCTGGACTCCTGTTTTTATTGAAAATTAAGGGTGCCTACCCACTTGCGATTTTTTTTCCTGTGATGTTTTGCGTTTTTTCTCAAGAGCAATTAGTATAGAATGTGTTCTTGTCCATCTGGTTTTTTTTTTCCGTTTCGTAGGGCTTTTTCACATAGGAACTGTCAGTTGCATATGTCTCCTTATTTTTCTCTTAATGCACCCATGATTGTCAATGGAGGGCTGCAAAAAACGCTGCGGAAAATGTGCAAAAAACGTGCGAAAACGCCGCGTTTTTCACGTGCAAAAATCGGCAACGCAAGTGGGTAGGCGCCCTAATCCAGCATAGAGACGCGTTTCGCGCCCGTTGTGCCTCTTCCTCAGTATTTTAGCTTGGGATATACAGCCAGCAGTGGTGTATTCTCTTTGCAGAGGAGTTGAGCTGTGTATCCTCAGCTAAAATACTGAAGAAGGGGCGCAACAACCCCAAACGTATCTATATGCTGGATTAAATTTCAACAAAAACAGGAGTTGAGCTCAAAAACATGTCTCGTGCCTCTTTCAGTTAAATGGGATTGTGCTTCTTCCCTGATGGCTTTGTTTGGTGGGTCGGCAGCTCCAGAAAGAGTCCTGCTTGTTCCAAACTTCTTTCATTTAATAATTATGGAGGCTGCTGTGCTCTTGGGAGCTTAAAGTGCAGCAGAAATGTTTTGGTAGCCTTCTCCAGATCTGTGCCTCCACACAATCCTGTCTCTAGGCTCTACAGGCAATTATTTCCTCCTCGTGGTTTGGTTTGGGCTCTGATATGCATTGTGAGCCGTGAGACCTTATATAGACAGGGGCAAGGGCGTAGCTAAAGGCTCCTTGGTCTGGGTGCAAAAGTTTATCTTGGAGCCCTCCAACTTCTTTTAACCCCTTAACTCAGAGCCATAACTTGAAGCCCCAAACTATAATGCTTAATTCATAGTACTAGGCTCCCTATATGGAGAAGAGAGGCCTTATGGGCTCCCTAAGGCTCCTGGGCCTGGGTGCAACCACATCACCTGCATCCCCTTTAGTTACACTAGTGGACAGGGGTGTATCTTTTAAAATTGTGTCCCATAAAAGGAATTTACCACAAGTGACTCAAATCAAGGGGTAGAAACATCTCAAAGATGATCAAAAGAAATGAGGGGCCCCCAGAGCTAAATATAAAGTGTCATATTAAATGGTGTGAATACTTATGCCAATGCAAAATATTAGTTTTTCATGAAAAAAAAAAATATATTTCTAACATTCAGTTTTCACTGTCATTATGGGGTATTGAGTGTAGAATGATGGGGTAATGTGCACTTTTTTTTAAATTTGCACAAGGTCACAATATAATAAAATGTAAAAAATGTGTCATCTATCTATCTATCTATCTATCTCATATCTATCTATATCTATCTATCTATCTATCTATCTATCTATCTATCTATCTATCTATCTATCTATCTATCTCATATCTATCTATCTATCTCATATCTATCTCTTATCTATCTATCTCATATCTATCTATCCATCTATCTATCTATCTATCTATCCATCTATCTATCTATCCATCTATCTCCTATCTATCTATCTATCTATCTATCTATCTATCTCATATCTATCTCATATCTATCCATCTATCTATCCATCTCTCTATCTATCTATCTATCTATCTCATATCTATCTCTCTTTCTCATATTTATCTATCTATTTATCTATCACAGTGTAGACTAAATAGTCTACACTGTGAAAGGCCTTCCTTTAAGAATAGACTACTGCCTCTGTGAGTCTATCTATCTATCTATCTATCTCATATCTATCTATCTCTAATCCACATATAGAAGTTGTGATCACATTTCTGGTAACAAATGTTAGCACATTAATGTAAGGGTGTCCATGTGACCATATGGGCGAATATTCACACACCCAAGAGAATATTTATTCACTAATGAGAAAACTTATTTGCCTGAGCAAATATCCACAGAATGTTCTCTCGCTTGAGCAAAGCCATGCCCCCTTTTGAAAGACTACCGGCAGCCATCTTGCTGATGTAAGAAATTGCTGCTGGAAACATCTCTAGGTATGGACAGGCACAAAGGAGTGCTGTATTTGCTATTCATATGGATACTGTATGGCACTATTCATGTGGGTACTATGTGTATATAACTTTTTTGGCAGTGCATGGCACTATTTTTCTGGAATTTGTGTGTTCTATCGGAGCAATGTTGCAAACTAATTACATGGTTGTTGTGTAGCAATGTCAATGCACAGTAGGGCACAATTAAAAGTAGTTGTGCAATTGCCGAATATTATTCTAATTATAGATGTAAATGGGTTAAAATAGCAAAAGCACTTATGTATCCCCCATCCCAGCAATCCAGTGCTGCATCCCAGCACAGTCCTCTTGGTCCTTGTTGTGGAACGACTACCACCTGTGCAGGCAACCATAGTGGTCAGGTGCTGTTCTGGCAACACCGCTGAGATGCTAGGAGCCATGATGTCAGGAGAACATCACCCGATCACTGTGGCTACTGACTGGCTGCAATGGTCAGATAGTAGCTGTTCCGCAATAAAGACCAGGAAGACAGCGAGGCTGCAGACCTAATTCACCGGAGCAGAGGATTGCCGAGTGCCCCAACTATTTGTATTTTACCCATTTACATCTATAATTAAAAAATTGTCCAGCAACTGGACAACCCATTCAAAGTGTAGCATTTTGCGGGCTTTATATACGGCCCTGTGTGGCATTATCAGACTGCCATGTCGTGCCTTTACAATTTCTCCATAAAACCCACATCCCAGCTGCAGATCAATAAAAACATCAGAACTACATAGCACAAATGACTTTAGATAGGGGTTTCTAGTTTCACATTCTACACAAATCACTTGACAAGAGAATATATGTTGAGACTAACTGTACAAAATGTGTAGGATGACATGATGTCTAAAGGAGAGCCAAAAATGGCAGCATCTCATATGTATAATAAAGAAAAAGAATGCAATAGTCTAATAAAAAATGCCATCATTACATGCACACTAAGGCCTTTCAAAGCCCCTGGAAGAAATCTTGGCTTCTACATCCAGTCTCTTTCATGAGTCTCCTGGACTTCGCACCTGATGTGGTTTGGGTTTTTTTTTTACCCAGCTATGTAGATAGAGACAAATGTCCACAGTAATCTGGTTGAAGTCTCCCCTTTACATGTCCCACTTTGTAATTTAATCCTTTTCACACCTACCATTGAGGTGGGATAGCAGCATCCTGAGTTTATTAATGCCGTTTTTACTTTTATTTTTTTTACCTTATTTCACCTTAGCACAGAATCCTCGAGTCTAAGTCACATGGGGACCATATTGGTTGTTTTTGGCAAGAAAGTTTCATTGAATTTACTAGCACGTTTAATGCAAGACACAAGGAACACATGCTTCAAAGTTTATAAAAGTTTCTCCAGAAGTCGCAGTGTTTAGAAGCTTTTTATACCAAGAATTGTATCCTGGGGCCACATTTATGCCTTTCAATTCAGTTAGATGTAGCACGGAGGCATAATGGTTAAAGTTGAAACTATAGGTAATGTTAAGATTACTGGCAGCCCTAGGGCCATGAGATTAAATGTAGACAAATGTAAGTTATTAAAAGAAAGTATTTCCATAATAGAATGTCAGATTTGACAAAGGACATCTGAGCAATCAAATATTAAACACCGTTTTTGAGCATTTCATTCATTGGTAGATGTACATGCATTAACTGCTCACTTTCATGCATTGTCTGGGCAAGGTTCAAGCCAAGGTTTTAAGGAGGAAAGTCCAAGGTGTTAATTTTGTTTTTCCTCTTTCTTGCCGATGCAGATTTTGCACCACTTTTTTACTGAATTAATCTATTATGCTTCAGTTTTTGGACAAATAACTTTATTTTCTCCTAATAATGTACTGGCATTAGAGATGAGCGAGCACCCAAATGCTCGGGTCCGCGTTATTCGAGTCGAGCTTTTCGTAAAATTTGAGAGCTCTACTCGAGTAACGAACCCCATTGACTACAATGGGAGACTCGAGCATTTTTGTATGTGGGACACTGGGTCCCGAGCTTTTTTATTTTTTTCGTGGTTCGTGTGTTTCTCTCTCTCTCTCTCGCTCCCCTGCCTGCCAGACAAAAAATTTGCCATTGACGCACGCTGCGTTGTGGCAGGGAGGTGCCAAAACAGGCACGTCACAGCGGGGAGGAGCCAAAAACTGGGGCGGGGTCGAACACGCCTTGATGCTCGTTTGAGTAACGAGCACCATCGAGTATGCTAATACTCTAACGAGCATCAAGCTCGACAGAGTATGTTCGCTCAACTCTAGCTGGCATAGAACAAAATTCAATAATAGCCCATCGTATGACGACACCATCACACTACCACCATGTTTGAATGCTGCTTTGATGTTTTACTGTATTTGTTTTAAAGATATAAGAAAAAGTAAGTGAACCATTTGGAATGACTTGGATTTCTGCATTGACTACAATGTGATTACACACGATTATAGACAAACGCAATCTAAGCTAATACCACACAGTTTACTATTCACATCCTATATAATATTTCCTGGTAGCTGCAAATAAGATTTCTGCAATGTTGAATGTAAATGTGTTTCACTTTATCAATATTTCTGGAATGCCTTGTATGTACAGCCCTCTTCAGGTCACGTAACAGCATCTGAATAGGGTTAAGGTCAGGACTCTGACTCTTGTTTCCATGACCCAATGTCTCATCAGTTTGAGGTCGTGGACTGTTGTCTTTACAATCTACTGTGAACATTTTTGATAGACCTAAGGGTTGCATTTTTTTTTAACGCTGCGTTATCGCTGTGTTTTTTTAACGCAAATGTCAATAGGACTTTCTAATCTTAAATACCCATCACACAAAAATCGTAAAGCACAAACTTGCGATGCGTTTTTAACACTAGAAAATCCCATTGACAATTGAGTTAAAAAAACGCAGCGATATCGCAGTGTTAAAAAAACGCAAGTGGGTAGGAGCCCTTAGAATTAATTGTTTCCTCAATGATTGCAAGTAATCTAGTCCATGGGTCGGCAAAGAAGCCCCAGCCATAATGCTGCTTCCACCATGTTTTTGTCTCATCAGTCCATTGAACATTTTCCCAGAAGCATTGTGCAATATCCAGGTAATGTTGTACAAGAATGAGACAAGCCCCATTGATTTCTTTGGACAGCAACTCTATCTTTTGTCGTGTCCTTCCATGAAGTCCGTTCTTGTTCAGTGTTTTTCCAATAGTGCACACATTAACAGAGCTTTTTCCAACTTGTAGAGTCTTCTGTAGGTCTTTTGCTGTTACCCTTTGATTATTTCTCCCGCTGGATTTCCTGTTGTTCTATTGGAGTGATATGAACAGGGAGCGCACTCCTAGAGAAACTTACAACAGTCCTGAACTTTCTTCATTTGTAGAGTTTGTCTAACTGTGGATTGATGGCCACCCAGGCGTTCAGCAATGCTTTTGCAGCCTTTTCCAGCTTCATGTGTCTCTATAAAACCTCTTCTGAAGCCTTCTGAAAGTTGTTTCCATCTATGCATGGTTCATACTAACCTATCTTTCTTGAGAAAAACAAATTGGTCAGTAACCAGGCTTTTGTGCCTTTATTTAATGAGCAAAGCACCAGTGAATCCAACAGTTCCAATCTCATCTTCTTAACTGAAACATCTTTTGCCAATTAGGTCTTGGGGAAGTCATTATCACAGAGATTCATTTAATTTTTCTCCTAGAACGGTGGATGTTTTTAAAATTTTTCTCAATAAAATACATGAATAGTACAACTGTGTGGGTTATTGGTTAGATTGTGTTTGCCTGTATTTGTGACTTAGATAACAATCAAACCACCTTTTATTAGTAATCATCACAGAAATCCAGGTAATTCCAAATGGGTTCATTTACTTTTTATTGTAACTGTGTGTCAGACATAATGGAACTTGTGTTATTTAAGGAGTTCATCTGTTCCTTTGTGGCTTGCCAGGAAACACCTTTTTATGAAATCTGAGAGGACGCCTGTCCAGGACAGCCGGAGGCTGGTTCACAACCTGCTCAGAGACTATGCCATCGTCAACAGGCCGGACATTAATGAAGAAGAGGATTGATACTGCTGCACTTCCCCCTCTTCCCTTCTGTGTGCCTGTCCTTCAATAAAACTTCAGGCCCACGACTCCCCTCTCTTTCCCCTTTTTATCCAATCCCCTGTCGCTTGTCTGTTGCTTGTTGAGTGACGCGTAGCTTCATTAGGTTGTTGGTGCAGTGTTTGTGTGTAATGTATAGTAGTAATGTAAGTTATGCTCTTGTACTACGATGTATGTGCGTGATATTTATTGGACTTTTGTCCGGCCGGCACTTTGTCGCAGTATATCGTATGTCTGTATTTGATGATTGATTGTAAATAAAGTGTTTTTAGTTATTTCGGTAACTTTTGTTTATCATCTCTCCTGGACTCTCCTTTCATTGTGACATCATGTTCTTGTCGAAAATTCCGGAAAACTTCTTGAATATAATATTTAATACAAAGTGTGATTTTATATTTTATGGGGATGTAAATGACCGGAAACAAGTAAGATTTTGGTTATAATCATTGCTTCTATAGGCAATATTCAAGTAAAACATTATTTTTCAGACAGTAATAGGGAACACATAGGATGATGTGGATACTTTTGCGCAGAAGTTTAGGATTACCTAGATATGGATCCGACAGAACAAATCTGATACTGCAATGTACGAATAACGATTGCATGTACCTTCTCTCATGTTAAATGTAAGGGTTAAGTATTTAAAGAAGAACTTTCAGCTCTTATAACTTGCCCGTTTTAGTACATTCTTGTATTCATCATGAAATAACACTTCTGGAGCATTTTCTTTTAGAACTCAACATTATTAAGTTCCTCTTTAATTCCTCCTGGAAATGTATAGCTAAACTGGGTATTTCTATATCAATCAAGTGTGCCTCTACATAGTTTGTTAGTGTCAGCAGGGATGGGACAATGCCAGACCGTGTAGGTACACATCACTATGATATAGCAAATGATAACACCCAGTTGTCAATTTAATTTAGTTCCAGGAAGAATAAAAGAGGAACAGCACAATATAGGTTTAAGAAAAAATGATCCAAAATGTTTCATATAATGGTAAATTAACATATGCTACAACATATGTCAGGAGACATACAGCTCCTCTTTAAAATGTTAAATGTCGATAAGCCTTTAACATTGTAGATAAATAGGGAGAATATAAGAAAATACTTGTATTTATTTATTGATATTTTGTCTTTTCCGATATCAACGATTTCATGAATTATTTGCTTTTGTAATCATGTACTTTAAGGCTTGATTTAGAAATATTAATGTCTGCCTTTCCACTAGAATGTCCATTATTGATGTCAACACATACACTATCCTACCAAAAGTAATTGGACACCTGACATATGTTAATACTTAGTGGGGTCTCCTTTGGCCGTAATGACATCGGATATTCTTTGTGGAATACTTTCTACTATTGTCTGATACGCTTTATCTGGTATTTCCCTCCATTCATCCTGCAAATGTCTAGCAAGTTCTCTTAAAGATGATGGACGCTGCTTATATTTCCTGACACAAAGTTCCAGTTCGTCCAAAAGATGTGCAAATTGTATATGTAAGCTTTCAAGGCTACTTAATGCTACTTCATCAGGCTTTTGAAGGGACATTAAAGGGGTTGTCCCGCGCCGAAACGGGTTTTTTTTTTTTCAATAGCCCCCCCGTTCGGCGCGAGACAAACCCGATGCAGGGGTTAAAAAAAAAAAAAACCGGATAGTGCTTACCTGAATCCCCGCGCTCCGGTGACTTCTTACTTACCTTGTGAAAATGGCCGCCGGGATCTTCACCCTCGGTGGACCGCAGGGCTTCTGTGCGGTCCATTGCCGATTCCAGCCTCCTGATTGGCTGGAATCGGCACGTGACGGGGCGGAGCTACGAGGAGCCGCTCTCCGGCACAAGCGGCCCCATTCAGAAAAGAAGAAGACCGGACTGCGCAAGCACGTCTAATCGGGCGATTAGATGCTGAAAATTAGACGGAGCCATGGAGACGGGGACACTAGCAACGGAACAGGTAAGTGAATAACTTCTGTATGGCTCATAATTAATGCACAATGTACATTACAAAGTGCATTAGAATGGCCATACAGAAGTGTATACCCCCACTTTGTTTCGCGGGACAACCCCTTTAAGAAGCCTTGAAAGCTTGCACATATAATTTTTCTGGTTAGCTAATAAAGGTATCACCTCTACAATACGTTTGTCTTAAATACAAGAGTATTTAATATTACAAGAATTGTTCTGGCTAACACAGCACCATGTTATATTTGCCCTATTACTTGACAAAGCCAGCCTGGTGGTTAGCATTGTTTTCTTACAGCAGTTGGGATCTGGATTCAAATCTGACCAAGGGCAACATCTGTATTAAGTTTGAATATTTTCTTTGGGTTTGTGAAGTTTTCCTCTAGGAACGATGGTTTTCTTCCCCACTCCAAAAACATATGAATAGGTGAATATAGATTGTGAGCTGCCATAGGGACGGAGCCTAATGTAAGTGATGACAATCTGTGTAGAGCGCTGTGGATTATGTATACGCTAATAGTCATTGCACCAGTCCAAAACGTTTTCATCAAGGGCAGGAGATCGTTATTCATGTGATCCTATTATAATTACTAGATAATTTAATGGTCTACATTCCAATTGCATAAAAAAATGTGGCAATATTTATGCAATCTGGCGGATAGGAAAACTGCTGCAATAATCGCAAAGTCTTTTCAACGAACATGAAAATTCACAGTCACTAATTGTTTGGTTGCAAATTCAAGCCAAACAGTATTATCACATTTTCTAAGGGCTCATACACATAGTAAGGGTAATTTTACATGGGCCAACAGTCACTTAAGAAATCACTCAAAAGAGCGATTATGGGCGACTGCCATCCCGGTTAGGCAAGTGAGCGAGAATTGCTGATTTATCGGATTGGTTTTCAGTTCACCGGCAAAGCCAGTGACTATCAACCTGTGTAAACAGGCAGTCGTTCATCTATGAATGACAGTCTATTTACACTGAATGGAGGCGGGAGGCCGGAAGAGATCTCTGGCATGCTCCACCTCCATGCAGGGAAAGATTATTGCTCCTGTGTAAAAGTATCTGAAAATTGAAGTCTCCGAATATAGAGCAGTAGGCACTCTGTGTGCTGCTATATGGTGACTCCATAAGCAATTCTTCTAGGGCACTATACCTCCATAATACACCATGGGATATACCATGTCACAAAGGCCTGACAGTATAAGCAGTCCATTACAGTATACCCCTATTTCACAGAGGTGGGACAAACTGTTTTACACTCGTAGGCAGGGTTTTTAACAATGTGCACTTCCCACTTTGTCTGTGAATTTTAGCATAATAATTATTGAATGGACAATCATTTATTAAATTGCCCCTAGTGCACTTAAGGGCCCTTTTACCAGCTGGCTCCTAAAACCACTCAGAGCAGGGCAAGAGGTGAAGTACACACAAATTTGGCGGGAAAGCTCTCAGCCAAGCAGAGTTCAAAAGGGCAGCTCAGTACTAATGATTAAAATCCAATGCATTTCGTATGGTGTTTCCATATTTTTGTCCACACCCTGTATCAATATGTAAGACTGAGATCTATAACACAGCCATGTACAAGAGGATTTATGTTTTGATCACATTTGTGCCACTATTGCACTGACATAAGAAGCTTTACAGATTGATAAAAGCTGCCTTGACTCCTGAACAATAACTAGTGTATTAGTGAATGATGTTCTCATATACAACATGGGGCCATCCAGTTGTTTATTGGGATATGGTCCATTGACTATTTTTGCACCCTTAAATAAGTCTCTTGGATAGTTGGGACTATTGTATACACATTTACTGTACACTGTTGTTTAGTCAAAACAAGTAGAAATTAAAAGAATAAGGGTGGTTTCATATCTGCGTGCCGTTCAGAGAGCAGGAAAGGGGAATTTCTGTTGCCGAACAGCTCCGTCTTAAGATGGAACTGAACAGAACCAAGTGGCCCCGTTGACTATAATGGGGTCTGTTTGGCTTCTGCTCAGCTGCATATGTAGTGGCCCAGTAGATCTATTCCTAGTCCCCTCCGTAAATGTCATACATGTAATGTCTTGTGTTAGTGCGCTGTGCAAAAGTGTCTTGTCATTCTGTTATGTGTATTGCACAGCTGCAGCAAGTGAGGAGTTACGTGTTTGCATGAGCCTGCGAGATACTTGCAATGTATCAATTTGTCTTGTCACCTGGTATGAGTGACAATATAAATAGGAGTGTCTGAGAGCGGGAAAGTGGGTTCCTGTGACAGAGTGCCAGCCACATGGGGGTACCTTCAACTCCTATGTGGTGAAGAATGGAGGAGGAAGAGCAGTTCCCATTTACCTGTGTGACAGCAACCACGACAGAGTGAGCCCCTTGAGAGAGAGCGCGTGAGCAAGAGAAGGTGTATACTGCCAGGCCTAGTGCAGAGGTACTACGTGATTATTTTTCCTGTGAAGCAGTCCTGGTCTATGGGATCACCGCGTAGAGTTACACCCATTTGTTTTCACATCTGGCCATCCTGAAGTCTGGGATCACCAGTTGGAGGTACACCCATTTGTTTTCACATCTGGCCATCCTGAAGTTGGGGATCACTGGGTGGAGGTACTCTTAAGTCTACTTCTTTACCTGCACTGCCAATTCTGTGTAAGCTGTACCATCAGCTGGAACCTTTGTATAGTAAAGTTTTGCAAGGCTCTGACCATTCCCAGGGACCTGAGGTACGTTACTTTTGTCTGCAGCTCCATTATTTACAGCCGAGGGTAACGGAATGGTGGCATCACCCGTGATATCTGCTATCCCTGTTCTCCAGTTTATTGGGCATCCCTCTCCTTGGGGTGTCCGGAAGAGGCCCAGTGCTTCTCTGGCTGAGGCTACGTGTGTCCCTCCGGGAGGGAGCCTAGTAAGTGGCATTGTGATAACTGACCACTCTACCCTCCCAGCTCCTTAACGTGTGCCTTGTGTCTGGGGTCACCCTACGGGATGCTGCAGCAGCCTACTTCTTCTTGGCGTCACAAACAGGATAGCATCCTCTGTGCTGCATCATCCTGCCTGCGATACCGCAGAGGTACTACCCAAAAAGAAAATGTGCAAAGTTGGACGGGGTTATTCTTTCAGTATTTTTTGCAGCATCTGCGGTGAAAACTCCGACCAAAGGTTCTAATGCAGATGTGAAACCACTCTAATAAAAGAAATGTTTGATGCCTCCTGTTTTAAAGAATAAAGTATTTTCACACGTAAGAGCCGACACTTTGTATCACTGTACACTAATAAAAGAGAGTTTGGGCGCTGCTGAATATCTATTATTACTCATAAACATGCAGATATGCTTTGAAAGCACTAATGTCAGAAAAAGACCTTTTAGACTAACCTTATATTACTTCCTTCTTATTTCTCTCTTAGGCTAGATCTGTGCTTATCTCAGGCAGCTTCAATTCATTCATTCTTGATTTTCGAACCACGTCTACCGGAACTTTATTTCAAGCATTTAGTGCTCTTTTGGTAAAATAATATTCCTGCCCCCCCAACTAATCTCAGAATGCGCCCCCTTTTTCTATTGTTTAGCTTCCTAGTAAAAACATTTCCCTTCTGAACCTTATTTATACCTTTAAGGCCGGGCTTAATAAGTTTACTGCGCATTAAGCGGTAATTCACAGATAATCAAATACATTGCCTTGCGCTTTTTTCGCTTATATTTTCGTGTATGCATTGCATAATATGCGAGCGCAAAAAAGAATGCAGCATGCTCTCCCCAGTGGTAAAATCCGGGTGACTCACACAGGGTTTTACGCATATGATTGTGTAAGCCCAGCTTAATGCACATGTGTCAAACTCAAGACCTGCAGTACGAATCTGGTCCGCCATGTCATTTTATGCGGTCTTCGAGCTCCAGATGTAGAAGGACCAGCTCTCCACTGTCTCTGGAGGATGTGGGCGCACCAGCACAGGGAGTGGGTGCCATCTTAGATTCTGAACTCCAGCGCCCCTCCACATTGCTCTGCTCAGAAACTCATAGGTGGCGGCACAGCTCTGACAGCAATACCCAGAAACCCTAGCCACCCTCCAAGATAGGAAGCTTGGTGCTAAAGAGGTGGAAGGGGCTGGCTATTATCTAACCCGGTCCTAAAGGACATCTTGGCCCTTTACTGACCAGGTGGCGCACCATAAGATCTCCGGTGGAACATTTTGAACTACTTTATCATCAAACTAGAAAAAAGGTACATACCCCATTTTTTTGGGTTTGTTGTTATTTTCAGAACATGATCAATGGATGAAGATGATGTGCAATATGGTGTCTAAAGTTACTTAACAATATCTTAAGGACTAGTTATATTTATACAGTCTTATAATTACAAACTGCCCTTTAAAGGCAACTATAAGGGTGCCTCCACAAGGACGCTAAATGCTGCGTTTTTTGCTCTATGCGAGAGTGAGTAAAAAAGCAGATTTATCAAACCAATGTCTTTCAATGGTTTCATTTACATCTGCGATGTTTTCTCTGAGGCTGATGTGGTGCCCGGTGAAAATAAGTTTTGCACCCCTGCTTTGACGTATATAAAAGTTTCGATCATGTTCCCTCTCTCCCTTCTTTCCTCCAGGGTATACAAATTAAGTTCTTAAGTCTTTCCTGATAAGTTTTAAACTTAGGACCTTCCTACATTTTTGTAGCCCATCTTTTTGAGTATATTATGTGTATATATAACCTTGACTTGACTTATGAATGTGTATAGTTAAATTGTAACACAATGATCGTTAAATGTACTCTCTGCCTTTTTAACTGCTGCTTGTTTGGCGTGAACATGATATTCTGTGCTTTTATGTGTGATATATTCTTGCCAGACTGATAAACCTGTGATAACCTGATAGTGCTTGGAAAAATAGTAAATGCGTAGAGTTGTATCTAAGGTTATACAAAGGGATTTAAAATACCTTTAGTACATAGAGGCATGAGATTATGTTTCAAAAGAGGGGCAGCTTCTAGATTGTGAGGGTAGCAGGAAGTAACAAACCTAGTGTCATGTCCATGCGACACACAAGCACCACGCTCAGCACTGAGGCAGTGGGACATTCATAACCACTGCAGTTGAACAATACCATGCACTGTAGAACCGTGCGCACAACCCTGCCTAGAAGCGGAGCAATCGCCTTAATAGAGGCAGCCCCACGGTCTTCTTCCTGGGCCCTGATTGTCCTTATAGAGGCCCCTGGAGAGATGAACCGAACAGCAAAGCAAAACAGAAAAGAAAACAGAACTACGACTGAAAAAGTAAACCGCAGCAACTTAACTGAAAGTAGCAGAACACCCAGCACAGAGGAGCTCCAACTCTCCACTACTCCTCTATGGAGCTGAATAAGCAGCAATGAGCAAAGGGAGGGGTGAGAATATAAAGCTACTCCACACTTGAGGACTGGCAGAGCAATTAGAGAACAGACCATCAACCTTCTCCCAGGCATGACTAATCCAGCATGCATCCATGCAGCAAAGAGAGACAGCACCAGGAGTCTCTGCACATGGTGCATTGACCCTTGTCCTGCATGACAAAGCAACAGGTCTTGACCTGCGTTGAGGCCACCATGCCATGACGCTGTCGTGACCAACAAGCCATAAAACCTAGCAGATACAGATGGTGGAAAATCATCAAGGGCTTTGCGCTAGTATTTTGGAATAGAAAAGTTGAACATTCTGGCACACATTTTTTGCACTAAAGTTTGTGACTATTTACGCCTTTTGCCACTTTTGAAAAATGGAAAGGAGAGGTGGTGGGTTTGTGAGAGGTACATGACCAGCAGTGGCCCCTCAAATATATTAGGTTTTAAACAGAAAATGGGGGAAAATGTGCAAATCTAGATACTGTGAGGGACTAGCGTTTAGGATCGGTAGCAACCTGGGCATAAGCAGTCAGAGACAGTGACACATAGGATAAAGTCTTTAGTCCAGGCTTTGCCTGGGTTTCTTTCCAAGCAAACAAAGCAAAATACAGGCCTTTACATCAGGCAAACATAAAGTAAATCCTGCTCGTCTGAGAACTTACTATACATGTAGCGTCCCTGTCTACGTACTGGTAAACAAATGGCTCCTGCACACAGCCAGCCAGGACTCTCAGACCTGCAAAGGTCTCAGCTCTCTCCCTGGCCCCATAGGCCCAGGCTTTATAAGGCCTGGTACCAGCCCCACCTGGTACGTGGGAGTGACCATCCCACCCTTCACTTTGGTCACTCCAGGAAAAGCCGGCCCGGATTATGCGGCTTGGAGCCACTTACTTACTACAACGTGTTAGTAGCTTAATGCTACTAACACTCTACTGCCGGCTTCCTCCACCGAGCCCAGGCTGCTCGGTGGCACGTATCTGCCCAAGCGCTCCCCAAGGCAGCATAGGAGAGCATCCTAGGCGACACATACCTGCCCTCCAGCACCTTGCCGGTCACCGTCTCACATACCCTCCCCCTCTGTTCGAGCCTGTGGAGTCGGACACCTTTTGCCGTCATGCAATGCGTCCTTGATAAGGCATCGGCATTGCCCTGTAGCTTTCTGGCACTGTGCTCTAACGAAAAACTTAAGTTTTAAAGGGTCAGGAACCATCTAGTGACTCTGGCATTTCTTTCTTTTGCCTGTGACATCCAGGTTAAGGGGGAGTGGTCTGTGATCAGCCTGAAGTGCCGACCTAGCAGGTAGTATTTTAGGGATTCCAGGGCCCACTTGCTGGCTAGGCATTCCCGCTCAACGATACTGTAATTTTTTTCGGGTGGCGTGAGCTTCCTGCTCAGATATATCACGGGATGTTTCTCTCCCTCTACTTCCTGGGGCAGAACTGCTCCCAGTCCCACATCGGACGCGTCTGTTTGGACAATAAATTTTCTTTTAAAATTGGGTGTGACTAACACTGGACGTTTACAGAGGGCCCGTTTTAACTCTTGGAACGCTTTTTCTGCATCAGGGTTCCACTTGACCATGACTGACTTACTGTTCTTGGTCAAGTCTGTTAGGGGCGCTGCTATGCTAGCAAAGTTTTGCACGAACCGCCTATAGTACCCTACAATGCCTAAAAAGGCTCTCACCTGCTTTTTAGTTGTGGGTTGTGGCCAGTTCTGAACCGCTTCAACTTTATTGACCTGGGGTTTTATAATACCCCTACCTATTATATACCCCAGGTATCGTGCTTCTTCAAGACCCAGGGCGCACTTCTTTGGGTTTGCTGTGAGCCCTGCATTTCTAAGGGAGTTCAGTACTGCCTGTACCTTGGGTAGATGGCTGTCCCAGTCTTCGCTAAAGATGATGATATCATCTAAATATGCTGACGCATATTGACGATGGGGTTTGAGTATGATATCCATCAATCTTTGGAAGGTTGCTGGGGCTCCATGCAAACCGAAAGGTAGACAGATGTACTGAAACAACCCTTCTGGTGTGGCAAACGCAGTATTTTCTTTCGCGCTCTCTGTAAGGGGAACCTGCCAGTAGCCTTTAGTAAGGTCGAGAGTGGAAAAGTACCTGGCATGACCCAGTCTCTCAATTAACTCGTCCACTCTCGGCATTGGGTATGCGTCAAATTTTGACACGTCATTTAGCTTCCGGAAGTCGTTACAGAAGCGCAGAGAGCCATCAGGTTTTGGTATCAGCACGATAGGGCTGGACCATTCGTTTTTCGACTCCTCAATTACTCCGAGGTCTAGCATTTTCTTGACCTCCTCTGAGATGGCTCGTCTGCCGGCTTCTGGAACCCTGTACGGTTTCAACTGAACCTTTACCCCTGGTTCAGTTATAATGTCGTGTTTTATGACACCAGTACGCCCTGGTATATCAGAGAACACATCTGAATTACGTTGTATAAATTCCCTCGACTCTTGTTGTTGGGATTTGGACAGGGACCCTGATACACACACCTCTGGGACCCCACCATGGGGGGTGCTTACTGCAGTCAGGGCTTCTCTGTCCTTCCATAGCTTAATTAGGTTTACATGGTACAACTGTTCTGGTTTCCGCCTACCTGGCTGGTATACCTTATAATTTACCTCTCCGACTTTCTCAATTATTTCATAGGGCCCTTGTTATTTTGCTAGGAATTTACTTTCTAGGGTGGGCACCAACACTAGTACCCGATCCCCAGGGTTGAAGGTTCTCACCTTGGCGGAACGGTTATATACCCAGCTTTGGGCTTCTTGAGCCTGCTGTAAATGTTCTCTAACAATGGGCATGACCGCCGCAATTCGATCTTGCATGAGGCAGATGTGTTCAATAACACTCCTGTAGGGGGTGGACTCGTGCTCCCAGGTCTCCTTAGCTACATCCAGGAGCCCTCGGGGATGTCTACCATAAACTAATTCAAAGGGAGAGAACCCAGTGGAGGATTGTGGGACTTCACGGATTGAGAACATTAAATATGGCAGCAGACAGTCCCAGTCCTTCCCATCCTTATTGACTACCCTTTTTAGCATGCTTTTTAGGGTCTTATTAAATCTCTCAACTAGGCCATCCGTCTGTGGGTGGTACACAGACGTCCGTAAGTGCTTAATATTCAGCAGCTTACACAATTCCTTCATGACCTTTGACATAAAGGGGGGTTCCTTGGTCCGTCAGGATCTCTTTTGGTATGCCCGTGCGGGAGAACATGTGAAGTAGGTCCTTTGCAATACCCTTGGAGGATGTATTGCGTAAAGGAACGGCTTCGGGGTAACGGGTGGCATAGTCTACAACCACCAATATATGTTGGTAACCCCGGGAAGACTTTACCAAGGGCCCAACTAGGTCCATAGCGATCCGCTCGAACGGTACCTCTATGATGGGCAAGGGCACTAAGGGGTTCCGGTAATGGGGCATAGGAGCTGTTATTTGACACTCCGGGCACGACTCACAGTAATGTTTTACATCACCATGTACCCCAAGCCAGAAAAAACGCTGAAGGATGTGTTCCTTAGTCTTTTCGCTCCCGAGATGACCTCCCAGCACATGCTTGTGCGCCAGGTCTAAGACCATCCTGCGATTAGACTGAGGTACCACCAGCTGTTCCACAACCTCCCCACGGACCTTGTCAACCTGATACAACAATTCTTGGTTGACTGCCAGGTGTGGAAACACAGTATCAGCCCCTGGAAATTGAGGCTCCCCATTTATCACTTTAACATTTTCCCTGGCTTTTACCAAGGTGGGGTCTCGGAGCTGCTCAGTTCCGAAATTGGCACGTGAGACCTCTAAGTCAGGCATAGCAACTTCTTCATCCTGTACCTCCGTCTCGCCCACCAATACTGTTAAGGGAAAGTTATCCCCGTTCTCTTGGGTCACCCCTACTGCCGGAACCGTACCCTCTGGGTCAAACGGTTCTGGACACACATCATACACATTTGAATCATCATGAACCTTATTTGCAGACGACCCACGGTGTCGCCACAAGTCCCAAAATAGGGGAAAGTCTCTCCCGAGGATCACAGTGTGCATCAAGGATTTTACGACGCCCACCTCATAGGTGGCAAGTCCACACGGAGTCTCAAGTCTTACAAGGGCAATAGGATACTCCTTGGTGTCCCCATGCACACACACAACCCCCATGCGACGGCCGGTGAAGGTTGTGGGATCGACCAGGCTGGAGTGCACCAGCGTAACCAAGCTCCCTGAGTCCAGTAGAGCTGTCACCGCAAAGTCATTCACCTTTAGGTGACATAATGGTCGATCAGTCTCTGACACAGCCTCTGCAGAACATACTGGCCGTGCGAACATCGACCTCCGCCGGGCAGAGTCACAGTCCATGGGTTCCACAGTGAGGGGACAGTTGGCAGCAAGATGCCCGGGCTCATGACAGCGCCAACATAGTATGGGGCCCCGGTCCCCTTGGGGTTCTACCCGGGACCGGACTGTCCAGTTGGGACTCCTCTTCTGTCCCACATGATCCCCCTCTGAGCCGCCTCCCTTTGGGACACTTTTGACACCCCTTACATACGGAACAGTCTTACCAGGTGCTCCGGCCGACTTGCTGTTCCCGGGGTTGGAACGTCGAGGAGGCACGGCTTGCAGTAAGTCTTCCGTGGCTTTATACCTCTCGACGAGGCTCACAAGTTGGCCACATCCTGGGGACCCCCTTGTCCCACCCAGCGCTGGATTGCGGGGGGCAACGAGCGGATGAACTTGTCCAGAACCACTCTTTGTACGATCTCCGCCGGGGACGACTCCTCTGGCTGCAGCCACTTTCTCACCAGGTGGAACAGGTCGTACATCTGGGAGCGAGCTGGTACTTCGTCCGTGAAAGTCCAGGCGTGTACGCGTCGGGCCCGCACATGGGTGTCCACGCCCAAGCGTGCCAGGATCCCACCTTTGAGCTTATTATAGTCCTTGGCATCCTGCTCCCCGAGGTCAAAGTAGGCCTTTTGGGGTTCTCCTGTCAGGAAAGGCGCTACTACCTCTGCCCACTGAGGCGCTGGTAATTTCTCCCTCTCGGCCACTCTCTCAAAGACCTGAGATAGGCCTCGATGTCATCGGTGGCCGTCATCTTTTGTAAGGCCGCCTGTACCGCGGTACGGGTGGTGGGGAGCGAACCAGACGACCTCTGCACACTTTGCGCCAGGAGAGCATTAGTCTCGGCCTGAGCTCTCATGGCCTCCTCATGGATCTTTTGCTGGGTCGCCGCCACTTGTTGCTGCTGGGCCAACGCTTGCTGTTGCTGCACGTTCATTTGTACCAGCTGCTTTATCAGTTCCTCCATCTTGGCAGTATCTGATGGCTGTGCCGTTGCAGCTTTCACCCAAGACATGGGGGTTACAGCACTCTCCAGTCAATCTCTCTTGGGCGGTTGCCCTTAGCAACGGTTCTCCAGCTGCTGCAGCAAAATGTCCATTAATTGGTGTATGTCTCTTTAAGACCGCTGCCCACATCCAAACACCATATGTGAGGGACTAGCGTTTAGGATCGGTAGCAACCTGGGCATAAGCAGTCAGAGACAGTGACACATAGGATAAAGTCTTTAGTCCAGGCTTTGCCTGGGTTTCTTTCCAAGCAAACAAAGCAAAATACAGGCCTTTACATCAGGCAAACATAAAGTAAATCCTGCTCGTCTGAGCACTTACTATACATGTAGCGTCCCTGTCTACGTACTGGTAAACAAATGGCTCCTGCACACAGCCAGCCAGGACTCTCAGACCTGCAAAGGTCTCAGCTCTCTCCCTGGCCCCGTAGGCCCAGGCTTTATAAGGCCTGGTACCAGCCCCACCTGGTACGTGGGAGTGACCATCCCACCCTTCACTTTGGTCACTCCAGGAAAAGCCGGCCCGGATTATGCGGCTTGGAGCCACTTACTTACTACAACGTGTTAGTAGCTTAATGCTACTAACACTCTACTGCCGGCTTCCTTCACCGAGCCCAGGCTGCTCGGTGGCACGTATCTGCCCAAGCGCTCCCCAAGGCAGCATAGGAGAGCATCCTAGGCGACACATACCTGCCCTCCAGCACCTTGCCGGTCACCGTCTCACAATACTTATAGCAAGTCTAGATTTAATTTGATGTCTTAGAGAGCAATTTTCTTAAAAGACATTCACCTATTAATAAATTTTGCGAATATTACTGTTATTAGTATTATAATACTAGCTTGTTACCCATGACTTCGTCCATGTGGAATTCGTATTTTTTTATCTAATCTGTGTTTTGCTGTATATTGAAAAGTAAAAAGTTGAAATAGTGAAAGGAATGTAACTGGCCACGTCAGTACAGTTCTGTACACTACGTTTTTGGTCTTGTCATCTTTTGCTAGGACATAAAGGTTTTGTGGGCTGTACACACGTGAGCACAACACATACAGTTGCCCATGAGAAAAACATGTTTTTTTCTAAATGTACACCTGCTACCTTAAGTGTTTGCCATGTCTCGTTAAAAAAAGCTGTGATTCATTGAAATCGTACAAAAGTAGAGTTTTTAGCAGTTCCTCTGGCTTGCCTTGGAAGTGGGATTTTCTCACTAGACCAACAGATACCAACAGTTTCTTCCTTCCATTTTAGCGCTTTGTTATGCCTACATTTTTGATTCACTCTCTCTATGATTACTAGTTGATCATTAACATGGTCAATCAATGGGTCATAATGAAATGCGGCATCATTAAAAGGCTCCCACGTGCTACGTACAAACGCATGTCTCCTTTATGACTATCGTTCAGCAAATAAAACGTCTTTGTAAATCTTCAAGCGTCTCTGCAGCTGTCAGAGATGCATGACGCTCAGCATCTGACGGGACGGAGTTTGCTCTAGGGTCCTGGCAGCTCTAAGGGATGTGTGACGCTCAGCATCTAACGTCTGACAGCCCTGATATTGCTCCAATATCTGTGCAGCTCTAAAAGACGCGTGGCGGTCAGCATCTAAAGTTTTGCGGACCTGACATTGCTACAATGTATCTCTAGCTCTGAGAGACGCGTGATAGTCAGCACCTAAGGTTTGGCGGACCTGAGATTGCTCCAATGTCTCTGTAGCTGTAAGAGATGTGTGACGCTCATAATCTAAAGTCCAACGGGCCTGAGACTGCTCCGGGGTCTCTACTGCTCTAAAGAGCAGCTTGTCTTCAGCTTGTTGATGCTTGTTGATGCCTTCTTGCCTCAGCGCGGTCATCAGATTTATTGACTTGCGCTTGTGTGGAATATTAAAAGAAGACAAAGAAAATGGATAGGAAATATGATTATCAAAAGGAAACCATTTTTCACAGGCAAAATAAAAGTTGTGATTGGTTGGTATTTTTATACTGTTGAGGTAAATTTAAAGCTGTGCTGTGATTGGTTGATATTTGTTATACTGCTGAGGTAGTATAAAATCTGGGCAACACAGATTAACCTTAAAATGTGTCTTTCATTCAAGTTTTAATCCTGGGCAATGGGACCATGCAGGGATTGAACCGGCAACCTTCAGGTCATAAGCAAGACCTTAGGACTCTGTGCCACACTAATGGACTAAACTACACACTAATTAACACTGAAGTTTTACAGCAGATGCACTGCAGATTTTCCACTGCAGACGTGTCCCGTGTGGACACACCCTTGCTGTTCAATAACTACTTCTTGGGTATATGCTTGTCGTATCTTCAAACTTACAACAGCTACTACTAGGGCCTTTTCACCCAAGCAATTATGCAAGCGCAAAATAGTTTGCGTGAACTGCATCCATTAAAACCCATTTCAATGCCTTCTTTTATTGATTTCAATGTGTTTTTGCGCCTGCATTTCCTTTGGGCAAAAGAATACACAACGTGCATTTGAGCACCCGAGGCCCATAGGAATCTTCTCTTGAATGAAATAGCGCACTAAATTGCGTGATTTTGCAGTATTAATCAATAACATGGGGACTAAGTCGGCTGCCCTGCCTACTAAGGTGGCTGCCCCACCTGCTCACACGGGGACGTGATAGAGCCCCATTCAGACAGCAATTACATCAAGCCTGTGTAAAGAAGACCTTAGTGTGTATCTAGTCTAACCTTACTACTGTGTTTCCCCGAAAATAAGACAGTGTCTTATATTAATTTTTGTTCAAGAAGGTTTAACTTTTTTACATGTATAGCTGCCTGGACACTATTTAAATTGACTTTTTAAATTAACTGTTAGCAAGGCTTAATTTTGGAGTAGGGCTTATATTTCAAGCATCCTCAAAAAGCCTGAAAAATCATTTTGCATCCTCAAAAATTTTGGGAAATCATGCTATGTCTTATTTTCAGGGTATGTCTTATTTTCAGGGGAACAGGGTAGATACAACTAATAGAATGTTCATGATTAGGTGCTACAAGCACACAGCATCTGTTGGAATATTACTGGATATCACAGTCATATCACTGCATCGTACATACAGCCCTTCAATAACGCAAAGAATAGCACACAAGGGGTTTTACACTTTTTAGCTCTGCGGAACCAATACCCCAGAACTCCTGATCAGGCTCATATAAGAAACCAACTTGGGCAGAATACATACAGTGTGATTCTAGCATGCATTGCTAACTAAGGCTTGTCTTCTTGCTGATCTAAGGAAATCTCTGCCTTGGTTGTTATAGCCACTGCTGCACATTTGTCCCCAACCTCTTCAGGCCGTAAGACACAGTGTCATGCAGAGATCACTTCAGGTCATATCCATAATTCGGTGAGAACAGCTCACTGAAAGTGACTCACTTTCATGACCTCATCAAAGCAAGGCTTCACTTTTAAAGTTCTTCTAATTAAAATATTAGTGAACTGCTTAACGGCTATGTCCACTTTTGCAAACAGTCTTTTATTGCTTCATTGCATGCAGAATAAAAATTGAATCAACTTTGCAGAATGTCTTGATTAAAACTATGCTACTGTTTTGTGTAAACAGCTCTTTGTGGACCTGTGTCTCCATGGTAACAGACTACAAATAAACTCTGTGTAGTTGGATCCTGCAGTCATACTCTCTTTCATATGTTCCTTATTGTATTTCTTACTTGTTAGGCAGGTGCGGAGATGAGACTATAGCATTACGTCATATTGCTTTTTGACAGGCAGCCTATGAAGCCACCCCACAGGGACGGCTTGATAGGCAGTCTGCTAAGGCAGCCCTGGGGCCTTTCATTAGGCCCCCGGCTGCCATGACACATGCACGGCTCTCCCGATCTCACCGCGGGGGGGCCGTGCGGGACCCCCGAACATCGTTCGGGGGATTTAAATGCCGCTGTCAGAATTGACAGCGGCATTTAAATGGTTAATAGCCGCGATCGGCCGCGCGGCCGCTCGCGGCTATTGCCCGCGGATGTCAGCTGTTATAAACAGCTGATGCCCGCACTGTGTGAAGAGAGGTTGCATCGCAACCTCTCTTCATACATACCCCGACGCTCCATGACATACCAGGTACGTCATTGGTCGTTAAGGGGTTAATATAAGACACTGTCTTATTTTCGGGGAAATACGGTATTAAATGGAGGAGCAAATTACACATGTGAAGGACACTGATGAGATGGCCACTCGCACACCTTCCTTATATCAAGGGGGGTGGCTGCTTAGTGCTTATTACTACATCAAAAAGTAGATGCAGGGTGTCAGCCCAGATGGTATATGTAGTACACCATGCAGGCTTGTGATCATTATATGTTCAATTGCATCCAACTTTTTGGTCACTCTATGGATCAATGTTCTCCATTCATTTCTGACTTTCACCGCTTCTTTCGGCTCCGCGATTGACATGTTCATTGTGGCCTTGATTGTATCTAGCTATCTTGTTCTTTGTTGTCTTGAACTTCTCTTTCCACTGACCTTGCCAAGCATCAGTACTGTTTCTAGTGAGTTAGCGCGCATCACATGTCCAAAAATAGAGAGCCGCTGTTTGATGATTTTGCCCTATAGTGATATTTTTGGCTTGACACAATCTAACACTACCTTGTTCGTTGTCATTGCAGTCCTAAATATTTGTATTATTCTCTCCAGCACCAGAGTTCGAGTGCAACTATTTCCCTTCTGACTGTTTTCCTGAGCGTCCAACTTTTGCAACCATGCATTGTTCTGGGAAAGGCGATTGCATTGACCAGTCTGGTTTTTGTGGCAATGCCAATTTCCTTGCTTTTCCAGATCTTTTCCATTCCTTGCATTGCATTCCTACCAACTGTAATTTGTCTATTGATCTCAGGTCCAGATTGGCTGTTGCGGTTGATTTTGGATCCAAGGAAGATAAAATCTTGGACCGACTCAACTTCTTCAAGATTAATTTTTATGTTTACTGTACCGTTGCCTATGCAGGCTTGCAATCTATTAATAATGCCATATTTGAATCCAGCAGGTTGCCCTGCACCCCAAAGGTTAACCAAAATTGGCACTGACACCCTGTATCTACTTTTTTTGTGTAGGAATAAACACTAAGCATCCACCCCCTCTATACAAGGAAGGTGTGTGAGTGGCCATCTCATCCGTGTCCTTCACATGTGTAATTTGCTCCTCCATTTAGCAGTTTTGCAAGGGTTACTCATGAAACTAAATGTGAGTGAATACTCAACTAAGCGAATGATAGTTGTTCTTGGATAGCTCCAAATGTAGCCTAAAATGTGTACTTCTATAAAACAGAAACCGATTCAGGTCAATTCCTATTGGTCACTCAGTTAGTATGCGAGAAGACCAGGCAACAATAGCCACAGTCCTACAGAAGATAGCATATCGCCATCACCAATGGATCATCTGCGTGGGCTTGAAAATGGTGAATTTCCTTCGAGGGCAGAAAAGATCAACGCTGGTAGGAAGACAGTGACCGTTGAGAGAAAACATGGTTCCTGAAGAAAAAAATATCATCGTAGAACCTTTGGCGGAGAGAGAAGATCATATTGCCACCATTGCACATTAAACTTGGTTTAATGGAGCAATTTGTAAAGGCTCCGAGGAGAGATGTAATGTGTTTCGACTACAAATGTAGAAAATTTTCTGGGCTGCGCATGGAGAAACTAAAAGCTGGTATATTCGATGGACCGCAAATCAGGGAACTCATGAAAGACCAGTGTTTTCAAGAATCCATGAACAATATTGAGGCCTGTGCGTGGTCATTGTTCTGTATGGCTGTAAAGAATCTTCTTGGAAACAACAAGGCCGCTAACTACAACACTCATAGAGAATATGCTCACTGCATTCTGTACACTTGGTTGCATCATGAGTTGCACTATCTGTACAGTCATTTGGATCGATTTCCATTTTGCCTTGGTAATGTCAGCGCTGAACAGGGGGAAGGATTTCACCAAGAAATAAGGATCATGGAAGAACGGTACCATGGACGATGAGATACACATATAATGGCAAATTACTGTTGGAGCATCCATTGCGAATGTCCAGGAACATTGCATCATAGGAAATCACAGAAACCAGGGTTCAGTGACATGTCCCAATTAAGAAACGTTTGTTTGTAGTTAATTTTTCAAACTTCATGGAATATCCTTCCAATACCATAGATTTTTAAATAATATGGTTATTAATAGTTAATGGTGGTATCATATGGGAATAAAATAGTTTGCAGTGAAAAGGAGACCTGATGGGCAAAAATGAATGCCATTTTCAGAATCTACGACCCAGAAATATCCAAAAAATGTTCCAACATCTTAGGCACCAAAAGTTGTGTTCCCTAGTGTAATGTGTGAATCACTGAAGAGACATAGAATCTAGAGATGAGCGAGCATACTCGCTAAGGACAATTGCTTGATCGAGCACTGTCCTTAGCGAGTATCTCCCCGTCCAGGAGCAAAGTTTTGGCTGCCGGCGCAGGTGACAGGTGAGTTGCAGCCATGAGCAGCGGGGAGCAGGGGGAGAGAGGGAGAGAAAGATCTCCCTGCTCTCCCCCGCCGCTCCCTGCCCGCCGCCGGCAGCCGAATCTTTGCTCCCGAGCGGGCAGGTACTCGCTAAGGGCAATGCTTGATCGAGCAATTGCCCTTAGCGAGTGTGCTCGCTCATCTCTAATAGAGTCCAATGAAGTAATTCTTATCTGTGAACTCACTTTCATTCCCCCACAGTAAGCTAAAAAATGGTCCGTACACTGTGTTGAAATAAAGATTCATAATAAAGTAATAATTACATTGTTGGAATCGGTGTCTCTTCAGCTCTCCACTCATTAGGGCTGTTTTTCAGGGTGACAGATTCTATTTAAACCAGAAGATATGCCAGAATATTTATTTCAGGGGAAATATAAGTATTTACTAAAAAACATGTCAGGAGAGCTGACAGGTGATCTTTAAAAGGTTAAATGTAAATAGGCCTTCATCACTGTATATAAGTGGGGAGAAGAGGAGAGCGAAGCAGGCAATATTTAATCATTATTTACTTTTGGTTATTCCGGGTTGTCCACTCCCAATGTTTTCATGAATGGTTTTCTATGAAAGGAATGTAGTTCACGGTAAAAAAAAAACATGGCTTAAATTTAGAACTATCAGTGTGATCCTGTCCTGTGGAATGTCCATTCTTGTAGTCAATGTGTTTCAGACAAAAGTAGAAATCAGTAATACACAAGACTGTTCATTTAGTGATTTAGTCTTACAGCCATTGCTGATTTGCTTAGTACAATTTTTTTTCCTTTTCCGTAAGAGAATTTGTGATCCAGAGAAGACCAGGGTCAACCGCAGGCAGTTGTTATATGTATATAATAGGCTAAATCCAGTGCCTGTATGAAAAACCCATCCTCAGGTAATGAGTGAGCGACCTTCGTGATTTACCCCTTTCCATAGGAAGATTGGATCTAGGCAGAGAGATAGGATTACTAAGGGGTAGTCAATGATACCGCCATAACACACCTGCATCATCTGTATGTAGTGAACTGTGTTACTGTCTATTACTGTTGGAACTGCTATGTATCTTAGTTGCACCATTTGTCATGCTAATCACATTCATTGCAAGTACTGTGGAGGCTAAAAAGTTAACTGTCAGTTATGTTTATATGCACTATTATTTGCCAAGTTTGGGACCTTCGAGCACATGGTAGGTCCTCGAGTTGCAGGCTGGGCTGAGATTCATAGGTGACTGCAGTGTAGGCCCACATGTGTGGTGACATACTGTGCAGTAGGAGAACAGGAGATGTTTGCTATGTAGTAGCGGAGGTGGTGTTGTTAGAGTTGGATCCAGCTAGTGTTCCGGGCATTGCTATAGACTGAGAAGAAGTTACAACTACACGCAGCTTTAAAGAAGGGAGCAGTTTGAGACTGCTACCTGGGAGTCTGTATTGTAGGCTAGTCAAGCCTTGGGAGAGCTGTCAAGTTTTTGGGCGTAACCTGTTACCCTAAATTTTGTTCTGTACAAGTTATGTGCCCTCAATGAGAGTGACTACAACTGCCAAGCTCTGTGCATTATATGGACTCTAACCATCTAGCTTATACCTGTGATGCCTGTAGCCATCATGCCTTGTGTTTCCTGTGGAGTAAAGTATTCTTAGGTTTACTGCTGGTGTCAACCTCAGTTTCTGCACTATCCTCAAGTTGGGGCCTTGCAAGTGGGTCAAGGGGGGTAAACATAAGGA
The DNA here is from genome assembly GCF_035609145.1 of Eleutherodactylus coqui. Classification (NCBI taxonomy): domain Eukaryota; kingdom Metazoa; phylum Chordata; class Amphibia; order Anura; family Eleutherodactylidae; genus Eleutherodactylus; species Eleutherodactylus coqui. The sequence goes on along the minus strand of NC_089848.1, from coordinate 60,982,150 downwards.
CTAACTCTCTTACAGGACAAAGTAAAATAAAGACCAGGTTAGAGTCTGAGAAGGAGTTTAAAATGGAGACTTGTTAAAGCTGGAGTAACATGAAAATTCTGCCCATGGTAGAAGTTTAGGTCCGTTGTCCTGGTGAGTATAGATGTACAAGGGCAAAAACTGTTTTATTGATTAGTGTTGAGCGATTATTGAATATTTGAGTTGGGAGTGTCCAACCCGATTTTCCAAAAATTATTCCGACTTCCATTGAGATCAATGAGAGTAAAAATCGGCCTCACTAAATAGTGTGTGAGTGAGTTTGTATGTTCTTTGATTAATCTGTCTCAATTGTTAGCACTGCTGCATGGACTTTAAAAATGTTACCCTCAGACAGATCTGAACCTAGATCTCCAGCACTGCAAGGCAGCAGTGCTAACAGCTGAGCCACCACACTTGTCTGTTCTGCTCTAGAGGAGAAGGAAAAAAACAAAAAATAAACAAAAAGAGCATTAAAAAACCCATCCAGATGTTGCCCTTGGTCAGATTTGAACCTACAACTCCAGCACTAAAAGCTGCAGTGCTAACAACTGAGCCACAACACCTATCCTTTCTACTATGGAGAAGAAGAACAGAAAGAATAAGCACAAAGAGAACATAAAAATACCATCCAGATATTGCCATTGGACAGATTTGAACCTAGATCCCCAACACTGCAGTTTTTTAATGTTGTGTTCATCCTTGTTGCCCTTCCCCTCCTCCTAGAAGTGTGGTGGCTCAGTGGTTAGTAAGTTCAAATCTGACTGAGGGCAAAATTTTAATGACGTTTTTCAAAACCCATGCAGATGTTATCCTTGATGCAATTTAAACCTAGGGTTCCAGCACTGAGAGGTAACAGTGCTAATAAATGAGCCACATTCATAGAAGAACACACACACTTATTGGTAGAATGATTTTTCTTAAAAATCCGGTGAAGTTGACCCGATCCGATGTTATCACCCAGCTGATCTTGATGAACAACACTACTAGTGACTGATTGGTTTGTTTGGTCTGCCCAATTGGTCTTTCAGTAGATTAACCTCACAGTTATAAGGGCGATGACCAGGAAGCAAAAAGTAGAGAAATGTGAAGGAAGTCTAGAAGTAGTCTCTAGTGGCAGGACGCATAGTGGAACAGAAGAAAAAACAACCTTTAGTCAATCAGTGACCTCAGTGGTCTTGTGCCATACACAGCTGAGGTCAGTGATTAGCCGCAGTGGTTACATGTGTATATGGGCATGTTACTGTTGCAGTCATGTAAACATAGCCATCATAGCGGACAGAAGTCACAATGCTGGAACAGTGGGGAATTGAATGGGCAAGCATTGCATCTTCTTTTCTTTATCATTTGCCTTATCTTAAAAAAAACAGCAAAAACAGGCAATTTCAATGAAGCAATAAAACTGTTAGGTTGTGCTTCTGGGACCTGTAGTACTATGGGTTATAAGAGCACATTTCTACGGGTGTGGCATGACTGAGCTGGCAGGGTGTGGTGTTCTCCTGCTAGCCAATCACCAGCGGTCTGTTTGCATATAAATATCCACCCTCTGCCTGGAAGGAGTTGGATTTCTCATTCCCCCTTGCATTTATGCTTGTTGCTCTGTGGGTGTAAGCTGGTTGCCAAACATATAGTGTGTTCCGTTGTGTTTGGGTTACAGGCTTTGTAGGTGTGAACTGTGTCCTGTCCTCCTGGATCGTGTATCATCTCTAGGCCAGTGTAGTACTTAGGTTCCAGTGCGGGACCGCCCTTATCGGGGTGATCATCCTGCTTGCAGGCAGGGTTACGGGGAATGTTGTCTTGATAGTTTAGGGACCCACAAGACAATGAGGAGCCTTGTAGTGGCTTGCAGGCTTAAAGGAGATGTCCCGCGCCGAAACGGGTTTTTTTTTTTTAACCCCCCCCCCCCGTTCGGCGCGAGACAACCCCGATGCAGGGGTTAAAAAAACCACCCGCACAGCGCTTACCTGAATCCCGGCGGTCCGGTGACTTCAATACTTACCGCTGAAGATGGCCGCCGGGATCTTCTACCTTCGTGGACCGCAGCTCTTCTGTGCGGTCCACTGCCGATTCCAGCCTCCTGATTGGCTGGAATCGGCACGTGACGGGGCGGAGCTACACGGAGCCCCTCTCTGGCACGAGCGGCTCCATAGAAGAAAGCTGAAGACCCGGACTGCGCAAGCGCGGCTAATTTGGCCATCGGAGGCCAAAAATTAGTCGGCTCCATGGAGACGAGGACGCCAGCAACGGAGCAGGTAAGTATAAAACTTTTTATAACTTCTGTATGGCTCATAATTAATGCACAATGTACATTACAAAGTGCATTATTATGGCCATACAGAAGTGTATAGACCCACTTGCTGCCTCGGGACATCTCCTTTAAGTATTTTGGCCAATAAACGAACCAATATCTTATACTTTTATAGCTATAACATCTGCTTATGCATGCGGGGATGTTTGGTGAGTGCTTTGGGTGTTGTCAGTCTCTGGTTTGTGTTTGTCTGTCTGTACCCTGCGTCTAGCCACCCGTATTCACAGTTTACGGCGTCCATTCTGGCTGCTCGGTGTACCCTGTTCCTGTTGGCAGTCCAGGATGAACGTAACAAAAGCCATCTCTTAAACAGTCTCTTAAAGTGAAACATACAGGGGCAGATTTGCTAGTACTATCCTAAATTTAGACAGCTTAGAACTAGTCTGGATATATCAAATTTATTACAATGGCTCAAGTTTTATAATAAATGTGAACCATCCTTAGACACTTTTGTCTCACTAAATGCCACCTCTTGGTTGGCTTACTGTCCTCATGTGCTCTGTACATGTATGATACTAAATTTAAAACGTAAAGAAAAATAGCAGAAACAGAAAATAAAAATAAATATACAAGTTATATGTACCTAAAAATGGCAGCACTGAAAATGATAAGCCATCCCACAAAAAACAAGCCCTCATATGGCTACTTCAATGCAAAAATAAAGTTATGGTTTTTTAGAATATGAGAAAATGAAAAATGAATTCCTGTGCCTTACACCTCAAAAGGGCCACATCCTGAAGGCTTCAATATATCTTAATCACAATTCCATGTACAAAAACTTGAGCACTTTTTTTCTTTGCAGGTCTGGTCTGTTAATGTTCCATGGATTTCTCGGCACAGAGAGTTCAGATCTTATCTCTATTTTAATTGTTGAATTATTGTACATTTACATCCAAACCTGCATTCCTTGTGCGTGAACCAATGCAGTGTTGTAAGGTCTGAAGTTTGATGATGACCATCCTGGTGACAACTACAGAACTTAGCCCAACTTCCTATAGACATGTATATGCAGATCAGGTGAGTGTGCCTGGTTATTTTAATTAGGCAAGGGTAAAGGCCCATTTACACTGAAAGATGATTGCTCAAAAATCACTCAAACGACAGTTTGAGTGACAGTTTTAAGCGATCATCTTTGCATAAACTTTTGTAGCTAATTAGCTATTTAAGAGTTAAATGCAGGCGAAGCGGGACACCGCTGACAGTTCCGAGAACAGCAGCTGCTTTGTATATGCAAACATCTGCTTTGTTCTCGGAGCTGTCAGCTGGTGCCCCGCTGAGCTAATAGCGTGGAGAAAAGCAGAAGCTGCTTTTTTTCTTGGAGCTATTGCTGAGAGCTCAGTGTGGGATACCAGCTGAAAGAATGCTATCAGCTCGTATCCCGCTGAGAACTCAGTGTGTGGCGCTGATAAGGCTCAATGCTGACTTTTAGCTTGCTAAAAGTCAACGATGAACGAATAGTACACGAACAGTGAACAATGGCCGTGCGTTTAGTCACAAAAATTATCACTCAAAAGATGGCTTTTGAGCGAATTTTGAGCGATAATCGTTGTGTCTAAATGGGCCTTAAGCTGCTGCTAGCAACCTGTGGAGGCAGTTTATGTGCCAGGTAAACAAATAATTAGTTTAAATCTAAAATGTTCAATCCATAGCGGTGAGCGTATTAGCACATGCACGAATTTTAAAAGATAACCGTTGTGTCTTAATGGGCCTATGGGCTTAGTCACATGGGCGCATTGGCACCCGTGTTACTGCACTAAAAGACGGCCGCACTGCAGATGCGGACAAATCTCCGCACTGCTGGAAGAAAGAGCATGTGACTGGCTCCATTGCCGGTCATGTGTTCTTTCTTCGGCTGTGCGGGGAGCTGTCCGTCCTGAAGTGTGGCCATCTTCTTCATGCAGTAAGGGCCGCTCAGTCACACTGTCGCATTGATGTCCGCCGTGTTCCCTGCGGGGATAAAGAACACATCTGCCACATGCGGCAGATGTTTCCTTCATCCCCGCTAGTAAAAAGAATTCCCTGCTGCTCCATCTGCCACATCTGTGACAGATGCAGCAAAGAAAGTCTTCAATTCCCTACCACATCTGTCACACATGACAGCTGCAGTAGAGTATCCTCCTGCCGACACCCCGTCATTGGATTTCAGGGAAGGGCTTTAAATATAAGCCCTTCCCTGAAAACCAGTAAAAGTAGTGTAAAAAATGTTAAAAAATAGATACTCATCTTCTCTGCTCTGTCCCCGGCTATATAGTGCTGTTCTTTCAGGATGCGGGGATTTAAAATCCCTGCTGCTCAAAGAGCTGATTGTGATTGGCTGAGCGCCTTAGCCAATTGCAATCAGCTCTTTCAGGGAATTCTTTTTACTAGTGGGGGTGAAGGAAACATCTGCTCCGTGTGGCAGATGTGTTCTTCATCCCCGCGGGCAACACGGCAGCGGCGGACAGGTAGGTTTTCTTTTTTACACTAAAATTCTTGTTTTTCAGGGAAGGGCTTATATGTAAAGCCCTTCCATGAAAAACAATGCAGGGGTGCCGGCAGACCACTGTCTTCAATTGAGCCGCCGGCAGTAGCCGCGGCTCCATTGAAAACACTGCACGCAGCTACATACACGCGTCTTTTTGCTCGTACAGAGGTGCACACATATGTACGCACCTATGTAAGCACAAAAACACGCTCGTGTGAAGCCACCCTTAGTTTGTTAATGGTCTCTTGTAACATTATTGATGTGAGGTGACAATTATGTTATGTGCATGGCTGGCTTAGGGACTTATATACACTGAAGAACTGTGTGCACAGGGCCGGATGGCAGCGTATAGAGATGCTATAGTTCCCTAGTATGGAGCTGCACAGCCTCCATACAGGCTTCATAGGGTGCCATGTATATGAAGCTATTCTCCACTAGAAGCAATGCTTCTAGGTTAGAGAAACGTTTTGCATATGGCATCCAATAGAACCTGACATGATAATTTTTCTGTCAAATTCATACAAAATCCAGCAGAAAATTTTTTTTGAATGAAATCAGAGGCATATGTAGATGCAGCAAGGCTATACTTGCATGGGGGCCAATTATGGCTCTGTGCAACTCAGTTTGTAAGGAGCAGTAATACAGCTAAGTACATGTATCCTAAGGCTAAATTAACACGGGTTGGCTATGCAGATGGCACATCTGACACATATTTTTGTACAAGATGCACAGTAAACATCTAAAGCTTAGGCTGGCCTCCCACGACCGGATTTGAATGGCAGAATCTGCGATCTTCACCCGCATGAACAATCCGCGGTATTCCACATTTATTGAAAAAATAGAACATTTGCATTTCAGATGAACGGATAGCGATTGTGATAAAATCGCACCATTTTTAATTTTTTTGTGTGGACTCCACACGGACGGCTTCCACTGAAGTAAATGGAAGTCGTCCGACCTGCGTCATTGTCTAGCAATGGCCCAGGAAATGCAAAGATTTAAAAAAAAAAAATCTCTACTGTACATGAACGATGGTGAGCATCCGCGGTCATCCACAGTAAAGAAAACAATGGGGTCACCGGCCACGGTCAGAGCCAGATTCCACCGCTGGCTCCGGCATGCAGTACCCGACCCGTCCGTGTGAGACCGGGCTTAGAAGGAGTTTTGTAACTTGCCATGCAAATTTTAAGCAACTCTGCACAAAGATTAGCCCCATTTCATTGAATGGGGGAATCCGCAACACTTCTGCTCAAAATAAGGAATATGCTACTTATTTAGAGAGAAGATCTATTTCCTACAGCAGCGCTAAAAATCTGTCTGAAAACTACCTGTTGCATGTGAACATGATTATGATGACCCCATTCACATGTACAGGATGCTCATCGTTGTTGGAGTTGACACATAATTGATAAGAGTGCCATAATATATTGATGCTGGAGACTTCTTATAAAGTTCTGTTTAGGTGGTACCCACTAGAATAGCTCATGGTGTGTTGGGGTACCCTTCACACTGCTTGTCAATCCCCTGGTCACATGTTACATATATGGTGAACCTGCCCTCATGCAAAGTGACATTGGATTGGTGTGTACTCCCTTCTTTATTCTGCAATGAGATGTAATATTAGAAAAGACCGGCGGAAGACCCTCTTAAATAAGAAAATTGCTAACATACCCCTAGATTCTCAAAAAATGATACCTTGCAGGTCATTGCTCGATCTTGAAGGAAAGCTTTTTTGGACTTTCTTGAGGTGAGGGGATGGCTGAACTGGTATATGATCAATGGGAAGTTGACGTCTATCATTGCAGATGATACATTTCTGAGTGTCTGGACCCTGTGGGTGGACCATGCGCTTCCCTATGGGCTTGTTCAGATGAGCGCTGTCTGCGCATATGGGAGGTGTGCACAGAACACACTTCTATAGAAACCAATGGGTTCCTATAAAAGCGTTCACATGGACGATTGTTAAAATCCACGCATCTAACAAAGATAGGTCATGTGAGTGCAAACTTTCATGTCAGCTCCGAGGTGCATGCAAAGATAGGACCTGTCCTATCTTTGTTGCGTGCTTTCCATAGACTCCTATAGGAACTGGAAAACACACTCCACACACCTCGGATCGTGTGAACAGGCTATTTCAAAGTAGTCAGAATCAGCCTGTTCACGCGATCTTTAGAGCAGTGTAGCCACAAGCTATGCAAGCAGCTACACTGCGGGTGGACAGCGCCCATGTGAAAAAGCCCTATAGGTGAGATTTTGTTGTTCACCCCTGAACCATTTCCTTTGCCTTCAATCCTGCGAGAGAATGTCTCAACTCCCCCCCCCCCCCGCCCCCTTTAATGTTATTTCCCTCATCATCAGTTTTTGGATTTGTTGAAAAAAAATAATCTTAGCATGTAGTGAAAAGTGCAGGTGAACTTGATGACATTCTCTGTTTCACCACTCTGTAACATCTCCGCAAACAAAATAATACATTTTGAGTTTTGACACATTGCTTTCCATCAATATCATTAGAAGTAGTGCTTACAACATGTACAGTGAGACAACAGCATTACTGATTGCTGCCCACCAGTATGAGTATTGTTGCCCCAACACTTGGTTTACAAAAAATATACCTGGAGCTCCTTCACGTATTTGCATGTTTTTGTGCAGATAAAATGTACTAGCGCAATACGCAGAGAACAGACCCAATTGATGCCAATGGGTTGATACAGGGACGTAACTATAGGTGATGCAGGGGATGCGGTTGCACCCGGGCCCAGGAGCCTTAGGGGGCCCATAAGGCCTCTCTTCTCCATATTGGGAGCCCAGTACTATGAATAAAGCTTTATAGCTGGGAGCCCTGTTACAGGTTTTCCATTGGGGCCCGGGAGCTTCAAGTTACTCCTCTGGGTTGATATACATGCCCCCCCTCAAAAATAGATCATGCTCTATTTTACTGTGCCTTATATTCTCATTTATTCAGGTTTGGAGGTTCATGAAAGTCATGTTTACAAGGAACACTCTGGTAAGAAGCTAAAATTGATGCTTTTTCGTATCCTTACCTGGTCCCATCACTGTTAACATAAAGCCGGCTCCTTCACCATGGCAGCAAGTGGAAGTCTCCCGCAGTGGTTGGCATGAGCTGCCCTGGAACCTGCACAAGATATCATCCTCTGTGAGTCCATGTGCAGACTGTATGGGAGCTCATGCCAACCGCTGCAGGACCAGGTAACTGTACATTTGTAGGAGGGCGGCCAACTTCCTTCTCTACATTTTCAGCTATTTCCTAGAATATCACCATAGGGCTCCCTCATACAGGTGATCTTGCGCACTGGTTTTCGCCATGTAAAATCACTTGCACAAACCACATTTCTTAAAACTAGAGATGAGCGAGTATACTCGCTAAGGCAAATTACTCGAGCGAGTAGTGCCTTAGCCGAGTATCCTCCCGCTCGTCTGTAAAGATTCGGCTGCCGGCGCGGGTGACAGGTGAGCTGTGACGGGGAGCAGGAGGAGGGGGGGGGGGGGAGAGGGAGAGAGAGATCTCCTCTCCATTCCTCCCCGCTCTCCCCCGCCGCTCCCCGCCCCCCACCGGCCCCTGAATCTTTAGAGATTAACCGATAACACCAGGGACTAATTTTTGCCTTCCTCTGGATTAACCAGGGGGGTGGAAACAGGCTAGCCTAGATGGACATGGTCTCCCTTCAGCCTAACATACTATGTTACTATGTAATTAGGCTGGCTCGCCTACTAGGTCTGTTGCCCCACCTGTTCAAGCAAGGTGCGGTTTTGTCCTGCTCTGATGTGAATTGGCCTGGCAACGCAGAAAAGGACGGAGAAGGAGCATGGTTACAGTCACGAGAGGGCATGATAGCGCTCCATTCAGAATACGTCCTGCTCGTGTAAAAGAGCCCCTAAAGAAGTTGTCTGCTTAATATCTAATATAAAAAAACCTACAGGCTTTTTCTTGCACCACGCTTTGACCCCGTTGCGTTACCTTTGGAAGATGATTTTGGTGTCATTTGATTGTGACATCCTCACCACCGCCGTAAGACCATAACATTTGTGTTTGATACATTGAGTGACCCGTCAGGCAAGATCAAAGTTCCTATGTTAAGTCTAGCAGCGCTGTTGTGCTTCAGCCACCAGCGCTGCGAGGGGGAGTCAGGGCTCCTTCACACTGGCAAGAGCGATATCGGGATATGAAACCCTTGGATGTGAGGCGTTTTCACAAGGAAAGAGCCTTGAAACCCCGCAGGGCTGAAGGAATCCTCCGGCGCGGCCGTCACCGCCATGGCAAGGGATCGCAATGTCCTCCCATTGCTGCCACTAGCCCCATTCAAAACAATGGGCAATATTGCAAAACGAAAGGACATACCGCGATTTTCTTCCCCCCCACTGCTTAGTATTGCAATGTCGTGCTATGCAGGGATACATCGCAAATGTAAATTAACCCATTTTATGTTCACATAGAGAACATCACATTAATGTAGTTCATTTTAGAAAATTCTGATTAAGGGCTCCTTCATACGGGAGTATTTGCACGTATTTTTGCAAAGCCAGAAACTGTCTGCATAAAGGTGGATGCTCACTGGCGATTTTTTTCTGTCTTGCACTGCGAGAGCACGAGAAAACTCTCGCCTCGCAGCGCAAGAAAGACGCCGGTATAGAACCGGCATATCGCTAGTGGTTTCATTGGGGCCAGCGGCAGCAGCGCTAGCCCCATTAAAAACATAGGGAGAATGCAGCGGACGTCTGCCACAGCTGTGACAGCTGTGACAGCTGTGGCAGGAGTTTCCTTCATCCCCGCGGGGACCACGGGGATAAAGGAACCCTCTGCCCCAGCTGTCACAGCTGTGGCAGAAGTCTGCGGCATTCTATCCCATTGCTTTCAATGGGATCGACACTGTTGCCGATCCTATTGAAAGCAGTGGTTTGTCAAGCCCCGCGGAATGATTATCGGGGAAGGGCTTGAAATATAAGCCCTTCCCTAATAATCATCAATAAGTGTGTAAAAAAATAAATAAATAAATTACTTACCTCTCCGGCGCTCAGACGCGTCCTCCTGCTGGCTCCCCTGCACTGCTATTAAGCTCTTTCAGCAGGCGGGAATTTAAAAATCCCCGCCTCCTGAAAGGGCTGTGCTGATTGGCTGAGGGCTCAGCCAATAGCAGCTACTGCTTAGCTATTGACTGAGCGCTCAGCCAATGACACATCTGTCACAGCTGTCACAGCTGTGGCAGAAGTCCCCGGCATTCTCCATCTCTTTTCAATGGGGCTAGCGCTGCTGCTGCTGGCCCCATTGAAAAGACTGGCGATATGCCGGCGTGATGCCATTTTTTTTCTCGCACTCTGCTGTGAGACTTTAACTTTACTCTTGCAGCGCAGTGGAGAAAAAAACGCCAGTGAGCGTCCACCCTAATACACAGAGAATAGAATACATTGATTTTAATCAGTTCATTTACATTAAATTTTTTTGTGCATGGATTTCTCGCTTGCCAAAAAATAGAATCTGCTTTATTGTGTGTGCATTTGAGCACCAAAGGGCTCCACAGAAGTCTACGGGGAGTGCGCAAGTACACACGCAATACACAATGGGATGTGCAAAATACAGCGCAAAACCACAGGGAAAAAGGACACATTAGGCTAAATAGCCATTAAATCGGGGGCATAGTAGTGTCTCATGCGTAAAAATCCCTGCCCTGCACACGCAAAATTACAGTAAACTGTGCCAACACACGCACAAAAAAAGCCTCATCCATAGTGGAAATACGTTGCGCTAAACCGTGCATAATTGCTCGTGTGACAGAACCTGAATACCAGAGACAAAGGCTGGCTTCACACGACCTATGAACGGGGTAGATTAGCACGAGTATCTGAGCATTTCAATGTGCACACAAGTCATAGCTTTTGTGCATGGGACACTACCATGCCCCAATTCAAATGGCTATTTAGCCTTATGAGATCAAGATATGTTCTTTTCCCAGAATTGCGCAGCATATTATGCATTACCCATAACAGACTTCAGCATGTTCTATTTTTTGCATGCACAAATGGCTTCTGTTCTCTGTGTATTGCGCATACAATTTTTGCATGCGCAAAACTGCATGCAAATACGCCTGTCTGAAGCCGCCATAAAGGTGGCCATACACACATATGTGACTTGCTTCCCATGAGAACAAAGGACTGGGCAAGTTGAAATCTATCAAACCCAATCCTTCTTTTTCCCAGTGTCTGTCCCAATACACATTACATTGTTGGTTATTCCCACCATAATCAGGGGGTTCAGTTTAGTATTTTTCTACTGTAGGTAAGGAGTGACATGTCCAAGTTGCATTTTTTCTGCTGTCAGTACAGTTCAAGTGTAGAGATGAACACGTGAGTCATGCTAGATGATCAACATTTACTAAGGGTGGCTTTACATGAGCCAATAGTCACCTGAATAATCGCTCAAAAGAGCATTCATGGGTGACTTTCGTCCCATGTAAATACAGGGCCCAACAGGGCAAGTGAGCAAGAAGCACTCACTTGTGCAAGTAGCTTGGTTTATAGCGCAAATAAAAACCAAGTGTCTGTCAGCCCATGTAATCAATCATCTGTGGAGATGGGCAGCTGATAGCGATCTGCAGTGTACCATCTCCATTCACTGAACAACTATTGCAGCAGTGTGAAAAAACAGGAGGGATACTAGAATGTTGGGTGCTAAAGTGCCCAACAGTAATTCTGTGCAAAGCCACTCTTAAGCCCCATTTATACGCAAAGATGATCACTCAAAATTCATAGGGAGAATGACAGTTACAGTCATCATTTTGCATACAAATGAAGCTGATAAGCTGCTAATGGGCATTAGTGCCCATTAACAGCTTATCAGCTTCATTTGCATGTAAATGAGCCTCCCTGAGTTGTATGCAGAGAACAGCAGGTGGTCTGTTATCTGCATACAGCTCATTTGTTCTGCCATGGGACTGCAGCTGAATACAATGTTATCAGGGCTCATGTGGAGAATCTCAGCCTGCGGTCTCTGCTATCCGCTCTCCGCCGGAAGGATGGATTTTAAACTCAACTAAAAATCATCATTCCGACGAAAAGCAAACGCTGGTAGCATTTACAAGCAATGACAATCGCTCAAAAGACATAGTTTGAGCGTCTTTTGAGCAACAATCGTTGTGTGTAAATGGGGCTTAAGGCCATCTTCACACACAGCGGAAATGCTGCAGAAGTTTCACTGCCAGAATCAAAATAGAAATTCCGAAACACCTACAGAATTTCTAAAATCTCCTTGACATACTCCATAAAATTTCTGCAATGTGGAAAATTTCTTTAAATGTAGCATTTTTGAATGCTGCGGATTTTTGCTGCAGATGTCAACCCTTGCAATTCAAAGCTTAAAACCATGGGCAAATCTACACCATTTAGGTATGGTTTTGCCCAAATCGGATTTGAAACGTATTTGCTGCGGGTTTTCTTACTGTGGAGCAGGCGGAGAAAAAAGCCAATATGATAAGTGTAACCCACTACAATTGGAATTCATTGATATATTGCAATATTGTGCTTTTTTAGTCGCATTCCAAAAAGAAGAAAAGTGTGAGTGCTGCGAGTATTTGGAGGAACATGGAAATGCTGCAGCACTGATTTGACGGCTCCGCAAGAAGGACAGTTAAACCTCAACAATAAGTTTACCGCATTGTTCATTTGATAGGATAAATAATTTCAGCAAGAGATTAATAATAGTAGAAGTGATAGATTTAGGAAGTGATCACGCTGATTATATAACTCTATTACTGTTTTATGAGAAGCAAATTACCAATATAAATAGTGCATGCATTAATCATGCTCACTAATGTATGCCACCTTGAGGGGTTAATTAAAAGCCAATTTAATATTCATATCAACTAGTCAATTAGTTGATTTTGCATCTCATGATTGCCTAGATAAATATTAGAAGCTCAATTAATCTTCTAGTGATAGGAAGAAACCACAGTCTCCACAATAGCAGAAACAATTAGGATATGGCAGATATTCACTACACGCAATATAGGCAAAGGACAAATGTGTAGCCACGGTCATAAGGATCACACCGTACATTATTACTAATTAGAATTAAAGCATATACAGTTTATCATTGCTACTTACCTATGAGTTCTAAATATATATACAGGCTTTAAAGTATCATGAGGACTTCCATTGTTTAAGGTGAAAATGTGGTTGAATATGTTATCATTTTAAGACCGCAGAATTAGGCTTTAAAGAGGACCTGTCAGCGGTACTGGCATGTTTGTTTTAGTAAATAATTGTATTTCCCATTGAGTCAAAAATCATTTTTTTCTTAGAACTGTAGGTTGTACTGTTCCGCTGTTATTCCTACTAGAAATATATGAATACATTGACAACTGGGTGTTAGCAGTTGAGTTGTGTCCAATCAGTGCTGACAGGGAAGGGATACACCCCTTTGATAAGTTTCCAATGCAGTCATACAGGAATAACAGAGGAAGTGCACAACACTGGAGCCTCGTGTGGTACAGAGTGTTTAGGCAGCAGAATGCAGTCCTATGCTCTCACTCACGACCTGAAGGTTGCAGGTTCAATCTAGGTAGCCGGCTCAAGGTTGACTCAGCCTTCCATCCTTCCAAGGTCAGTAAAATGAGTACCCAGCTTGCTGGGGGGTTAATAAAAAAATTACCTGAAAGCACTGTGGCATAAGTTGGCGCTATACAAATAACAAGTCCCCCTACAACACAATAAAGGATGCTACAGAATTTTTAGTTTTTAGGGAATACAAGTATTTCCTAAAACGTACCTCAGAGAGGCGGCAGGTCCTCTTCTATGGACCTGCAAGAAATGCTGTCCCATTGAATTGTCTGGGTGCAGTGTCTAGCAGTGGGGAGCTTTACTTAGATTGGTTGTCCAGTTTTAAATAAAAAAAAAAGCCTGAGTATAGCATAATAAATAGTTCTGCAGCTTTCTAATAGGCCTTATGTTTCATGGTCTTACCATTTAAAGATCGTTTATTGTTGGCAGTGAATTGAAACAGTCTTTTTGTTAGATCTTAACTAGAGATGAGCGAGTATACTCACTAAGACACATTACTCGAGCGAGTAGTGCCTTAGCCGAGTATCTCCCCGCTCGTCTCTAAAGATTCGGGGGCCGGCGCGGGTGACAGGTGAGTTGCGGCAGGGAGCGGAGGGGAGAGAGGGAGAGATCCCCTCCGTTCCTCCCCACTCCCTGCCGGCCCCCGAATCTTTAGAGGCGAGCGGGGAGATACTCTGCTAAGGCACTACTCGCTCGAGTAATGTGCCTTAGCGAGTATACTCACTCATCTCTAATCCTAATACCTTTCATAGCTGAGAATTTGTGACATTGGAGCACATTTATTAATACCATCTGAAAGTTAGACAGTGCAAACTAAGGCTGGACTCACATGACCAGGTAGGATTCTGCATGCAGGAAGCCCACAGCAGATTCTGGCTACCTGCCTGGCTGGTGACCCTGTGTATGACACTAACTTATATTGCAGATGACAGCGGAGGCTCGCAGACGGCCATGCGCAGTACAGTTTTCCTTTTGTTTGTACTTCCCATGCCGATGACGCGAGTACCTGCATCCCATACACAATGTTAATCAACATCAATGGAGGCTGTCCGCATGGAATCCGCGGTAAAAAAGAGCATGCTGCGATTTTTGTGTGAAGGAAAAATTGAAAAAACATGCCTTTTAATGCCCGCATTTTATTATTGATCGTCTGCGCGGACGCAGAACGCGGAATCCGCAACTCAAATCCGGTCATGTAAGACCGGTCTAAGACAGACAGTCTTAAAATGTGCCAGATTCATCACAGTCCCTAATGCTGTCTGGATGGTTATTCTGTCGAATTCTAAGGCCATCTTGTCTAAATTTATATGACTTATTTAGTTGGCTTAGTTTATGCCACAAATTGCAGCACAATTTTCAACAATTTGGCACAATTTAGACTATGCCCTCATTTCATGAAGTTACACCTTTATTTGGACGAGTCAGAAAAAGTGTCCAAAAGTGTCTAAAATGCATCATAAATGTGAAGGAAAGTATGTAAAACAGTTTTCTAACACCATTCACACCAGCAAACTAAATAGTAAATCTGTTTTGTGTCCAGTTGAGATCATGTATTGTTGATTCTGGGAGCTTTTACCATAGTAAGATAATATATGGGGCAGCATTACAGAGATTTAGAAGTTTAGTTCCTATTCGCCCAATTCAATAATATGACATTCCCCACTTAACATTTGGGGAGTCAGTTTATACAGAGGAGCACAATGTAACTTTCAAAATGTTTTGACTTATTTGCTATGAAGAACGTGCACCTCATCATTATCCTCAAGAGCGACCTTCCATGTGACCTTGTATACTGTTGGGATTTAAAAAATAGGGTTATTTGTTCTGATGAGATGTAATTTTGTAAGTTATTAAACAATCCGCTAGGGGATGCAAGGTTGGTGCAAGGTTGGCTTCTTTCAGGAAGATAGGCAGTATGGAGATGGCGATTCAGGGAACTGAGTGTGGGTGACTGTATCTAGTGGAAATATAACTCCACCGGGGCATGAAATTCTTAACATAGATTAAGTGTGGATAAGGCCGCCTGCACACGGGCAGGTCAGATTCTGCATGCGGAATCCTGCAGCGGAGTCCAACCCTGTGCCCGGCTGGTGACCTCAGCGTACCTGTCTTACTTGGCGTCTTCTTTTCTGTTTTGCGGATGTGCCGGGGAAAATTGGCTTCCACCTCATTGTTTTTTTTTGCCTTCCTCTGGATCAACACTGGGGGTAATAGACTGAACTGGAGGGACATATGTCTTTTTTCGGCCTTACATACTATATCAACATGACTTCTTGATCCCTGCTTACTTGTGTTCACCTCACTTGTTGCCGTTTTTGGCCCACTTACAACATAAGGCCAAATTAGAATTTTTTCCATGGCCACTTTGGGTTCACAATCCACCCCTGGTCATATTGCAATACGTGCATGCAAAATAATGCCAATTTAATGAATAAATAGTATGTTTTTGGAGGGTTGGGGTAAATTAGAATACTGAGGAGATGCCCATATAAACATAAAGAGGAGAATATACCAACTCCATACAGATGCCTTTGCTTGGCTTTGAATCTAGTGCTGAAAGTCTACAGTTCTAACCACCTAGCCACTATTCAGCATACAATACATATGGTAACTAGACTGGATGAAAGTGGAAAGGCATTCACAATAAATTGTTTTTGTGCAAGAAACTGTACAAATGGAAGATGCAAGCGTTACCTGCAACTATTTGAATATCGCATCTACACTGGAAGACTGAAGTAACTGCAATTGAAATTCTACAAGTCTCTAAAAAGAGGCCTGAACTTTGACATATACACAACTTATGGGATGAATGAGTCATTTAATAAAGAGTGTCACTGGATCGTACAGCCCTCCGCAAGTTCAGGCAAACCTCCTCAAAGGGGTCAAAGCTTTCAGCAAATGCTTTTATCTAGCAGTGCCTGTCTGTTTGCCTAATAAAAGTGTGTGTTTTTCTGAAATGTGTTTTCTCAAGGGGTGTAATGCAGATCTACTCTTTGTTAGGCAGGTTGAGCCAGTAATTATTTCAGGCCAATAAGAAATGCTTTCATCAACATTGGTTTATGACTGAGACCTTTAAGCATCATCAGATACAGACTGAACTCTGTAAAGTTTTATGAGAAACTCTCGAAATACATCTCTAAATACATCTTGCAAAAAACTCCTGTTCAGCTACAGTTAAAATATAGTCCTCGTGTAGTGAAGGATCATGAGGGTATGTCTGTGACAGCAGTGGCATGGCTAAAACAAAGTCTTGAGTGTTTAGAAAGAGATGTGAGACAAGACCATTATGTCTTGTGGAATGATAGGCTTTTAGTACTCTCGAAGTTGTTCTCGAGGCTGTCAAACATCTTAGTGTTTATGTGGAAATAAATACTTATGTCAAAGAAGTTCATAACCTATTGTTTAGACTTTGTGATCCGCAATGATTTGTGAACATAATGCATAAGAATGAAAATCAGATGAAGGAGAATAAAGAGAGGAAACAGTCATGTAGCAGTTTAGTGTTGGTAAGGGCTATGTATCCAAAAAATTGCATAGCTTGGTGTAAAAACCCAATTGTCATCATCCCTAAAATCAAATCATGACTTTATTATATTCATTTATATCACTAAACGTCGTGTTCCTTAGGAATTTCACAAAGTTTTGGTTTTAGTTTAGGGATAACGACTTTGGGCTTTTATGCCAACCTAGGCAATTTGTTTTGGAGTTAATCAGACTTTACTGCTCTTTATTTTCTTAGGGTCAACTTCTTGGTCTGTGGATATTTGCAAATCATTGCTACGAATCATTTGTTTCTGTGTCCTCTTAACAATTGTCCAGTATGGGCAAGCAAATCGATGATAAACGATAATCTATTGTTGATCTTCATCAGCTGATAAGTATATGTTCTTTTCATTTTTTTTCACCATTTCGGTGATGTAAGTGTTATACTTAGCTTCCCCATTATTCCCCCAGTTTGAGCGCTGAATGCCGTTGCTCAATGCATTGAGTGATGCTACCAAGTAGTCCTTCCATTATGTAGTTAGAACTGGAAAACTACTAAGCTCGCTGCTCAGTGGTGGCTTTCAGTGCTCAAACCAGGGGGAACAAGAAGGAAGGTAAGTACGAGTATAACACTTACATTCCTGGACTCAGCAAGTCACCTAATTTCAACCCATAAGCTTAGCTATAGAGCTAAAAGTAGGTGAAAGATTCCCTTTAAAAAAAAACCAAAACTCAGAAAACCCCTCTAAGGACATATGGATGTCCTAGTGGGAATCCAAACCATGACTCCCCATTGGCAATCTGTGTGGTACTCCATAATGGTGGAATGATTAGCCCGATTGCCATGTTGCTTCCAGACCATCACTCAGCAATCATCTTTGCTGAAACACAATCTCCATTTGTCACTGAGCACTGCGCTGTGCAATTTGTAATACCACTGCAAGCATTCATGACAATGGTGCGATGTAGGGATCGGTATTCACAAAGGGCGGCTTGAGTGCAAATCTACCTCAACCAATCTTTGAGAGACTGTCATTGTCGATATTGGAGCATCTAAATCTGTCTGTACATTCCACAGAATATCGCCAGCTATGGATTGTAAAATTGTAGCTGAATGAGGCCGGTGCATTGATTTGTATGTTGTGATGCTTGTCTCAGTGTCCCATTATGACAATGCAGTTGTTCTACTGACTACTGTATCTAAATTCAGCCTACTATTGGGGCATCCTGCTGAGTCTCTGCCGTGATACGATACAGATACCAAATGGCTATAAGTGGGATGAAACCTTTAGTAAACTCATTTGTTTAATAAAATGGCTCTCAATAGTGTCTTAGAGGCATCTACACTCCTTTAAGGGTTTTCCAGGCAATTACTACTGATGACTTATCCTGAGCATAGGTCATCAATAGTTGATCGGCTGAAGTCCACCACTTGAGAACCTGGCTAATCAGCTGATCGGGCACCCACTGTCAGAGCCAGCCACTAGACAAGGTTTAGAACCATCCACTCCATGCCTCATGTGTTGTGGAACTAATAGCTGATCGGCCAGGTTCCCAAATGGTGGATAGGTCATCAATAGTATTTGCCTGGAAAACTCCTTTAAAGGGGTTGTCCCGCGCCGAAACGGGGTTTTTTTTTTTTTCAATAGCCCCCCCCCCCGTTCGGCGCGAGACAAACCCGATGCAGGGGTTTAAAAAAAAACAAACGGATAGTACTTACCCGAATCCCCGCGCTCCGGTGACTTCTTACTTACCTTGCGAAGATGGCCGCTGGGATCTTCACCCACGGTGGACCGCAGGTCTTCTCCCATGGTGCACCGTGGGCTCTGTGCGTTCCATTGCCGATTCCAGCCTCCTGATTGGCTGGAATCGGCACACGTGATGGGGCGGAGCTACGAGGAGCAGCTCTCCGGCACGAGCGGCCCCATTCAGAAGGGAGAAGACCGGACTGCGCAAGCGCGTCTAATCGGGCGATTAGACGCTGAAATTAGACGGCACCATGGAGACGAGGACGCTAGCAACGGAACAGGTAAGTGAATAACTTCTGTATGGCTCATAATGCACGATGTACATTACAAAGTGCATTAATATGGCCATACAGAAGTGCTGAACCCCACTTGCTTTCGCGGGACAACCCCTTTAATCTTTATTTAGACACAAAAAATAATGATGCAAAGCTATTTCAGTGGGCATGGCAATGTCTCCGAAATTAGCTTCACAGATTGGTTTTCACCTTTTATTATGCTCCCAGATCTGGTGATCGTCCTGAAACTGCATCAATTTGCATAATTTGTCTGTCTGAACATACCTTGATAATTTCATAATGCTCCAACAAAATCTTCATGATGTCGCATTTTCTGTTCATGTTGTGCATTTTTCTCTATCAGGTATTATATTAATAAAGTTTTTTGTTGTTGTTTTTAGCTTTTACTTGGATGCTTTGGTGTAATAAACATTTTTGCAAAAATCTACACACCCTTTTTTCAAGTCATTGTCAACAAACGGAATTGTAAACTGAAGTAAAGAATAGTCGGGTCACATGAACACTAGTTAGCAATCTGAAGGGCATCCTTCCAGTAGTTTGATTGAATCTTTAAAAATATTTGACAGTCTGTCCTCATATGCGACTTGGCAATGTGTTGATAAATGATGTGCGCTATGTTCAGAATGCACTGACAAAAGCCAAACCTCTTAATTAGAAGCATGCCATACACGCCACAACTATGCTAGTAGTCTGCAAAAAAGCTATTATACCCAATCACAACATGAACAATACCTCGTATAATCTTAAATTATGTATTTCCTGATGCTTTTGTATAGCTAACATCAGAGGCGTAACTTGAAGCTCCCGGGCCCCAATGCAAAACCTGTAACAGGGCCTCCAACTATAATGCTTTATTCATATGACTGGGCTCCCTATATGGAGAGGAGAGGCCTTCTGGGCCCCCTAAGGCTCCTGGGCCCGGGTGCAACCGCATCCCCTGCATCCCCTATAGGTACGCCCCTGGCTAACATATTCCACAGTGCACTACAGGGATTGTCATCACACACATAACTTACTCTGTGCAATCTACATTGCCTATCAACAGGACCAATTAAAGGGCTTTCCTAGGAATACAAAATTGATGGCCTATCCTTGGAATTGGTCTTGGTCCAACTCTCAGCACAGCCATAGAATCGGAAAGTTGGAAGGGACCTCCAGGATCATCTGGTCATCTGCCATGATTCAGATGATTGAAAGGACCACATAGTTTACCAGACACAGCTTTGTGCTTTTGGTAATGGCTCCCGCCAGAGGCGTACCATGAAGCTTCGGGGCTCAAATGCGAAATCTGTAATAGGGCCCCCACTTATAATGCTTTATTCATAGTACTGGGCTCCCTATATGGAGAACAGAGGCCTTATGGGCCCCCTAAGGCTTCTGGGCCTGGGTGCAACCACATCCTCTGTATCCCCTATAGTTACGCCCCTATCTACCGCTATTACAGCTTAGAGCAGCTAAGTCCTATTCAAATGAATGAACGTGAGCTGCTATATGAGGCACAGTCACCACCAAAAGTATGGAGCTGTGTCTTGTAAATAATGAAGGCAGAGGCGTATTTGTCCCTTTCTTCACCCGGGGCAAAGCTTCCATTTACCCCCCCAATTAATCTAAATCATAGCGAATAGTACACTTTTAAAGTGTTTGGCTCGGACAGTTGGCCAAAATTTTTGCAAAAAGTTTGATTCAGTCCAAACTAGTTCTAACCAATTGGGAAGTTTTCCAAAAAGCCTTAAAACTGGTGTATAATACTGTCTAAGAGCCTAAAAGCCCTGTATAGCACTTTGTGTTTAGGAATAGTTTTGAGTGCCCAGAACCAGTAGAACCCTGTTTTGGGTAGAACTAAAACCTCAGTTTGGGTTTGTGTTAAACGGAATTTTTAGCAAAGTTCAACCTGAAATATGGTTCTACTGGTTCAGTTCGCTCAACACTACTAATTAATAAAATGAATTAAATCGATCCGCTTAGGTGCTGTTCACATCTGTCACAGATTCTGCCAGATTTGATATAAAAAGAGTGAGGCATACAGTGCAATTTTTTCTAGCATAATGACAGACACAATGAAGGAACTCCATGGACCCCATTATAAGTCAAAGAGGTCCATCAGGTGATGTTGATGCCCGCCATGCAATAGATCGTTTGCAGCTTAAATTTAGCTTTTTTGCTCCTTTGACAGAATGAAAAATTTGAATTTCAGAATACAGATGTGAATTCAGCAGAAGGTGTGAAGTCAGGACATTGGGCAGTGACAGACTGATGACCGTAAGTAAAGAGGCAGGAGCAGCAATGGGCGGGTGGGAAGGACAGATGTGTAGTCACTAATGATGAGCGAGCATACTTGCTAAGGGCAATTGCTTGAGCGAGCATTGCCCTTAGCGAGTACCTGCCCGCTCAAGAGAAAAGGTTCGGGTGCTGGCGGCGGGCAGGGAGCTGCTGGGTAGAGCGGGGAAGAACGGAGGGGAGATCTCTCTCTCCCTCTCTCCCCCCAGCTCCCTCCTGCTGACTGCCGCAACTCACCGCTCCCCCGTGCCGGCACCCGAACCTTTTCTCTCGAGCAGGCAGATACTCGCTAAGGGCAATGCTCGCTCGAGCAATTGCCCTTAGCGAGTATGCTTACTTATCTCTAGTAGTCACTTGACTACACTACCGTTCAAAAGTTTGGGGTCACCCAAACAATTTTGTGTTTTCCATGAAAAGTCACACTTATTCACCACCATGCGTTGTGAAATGAATAGAAAATAGAGTCAAGACATTGACAAGGTTAGAAATAATGATTTGTATTTGAAATAACATTGTTTTTACATCAAACTTTGCTTTCGTCAAAGAATCCTCCTTTTGCAGCAATTACAGCATTGCACACCTTTGACATTCTAGCTGTTAATTTGTTGAGGTAAGCTTGTGAAATTGCACCCCACGCTTCTAGAAGCATCTCCCACAAGTTGGATTGGTTGGATGGGCACTTCTGGCGTACCATACGGTCAAGCTGCTCCCACAACAGCTCAATGGGGTTCAGATCTGGTGACTGCGCTGGCCACTCCATTACCGATAGAATACCAGCTGCCTGCTTCTGCTGTAAATAGTTCTTGCACAATTTGGAGGTGTGTTTAGGGTCATTGTCCTGTTGTAGGATGAAATTGGTTCCAATCAAGCGCTGTCCACTGGGTATGGCATGGCGTTGCAAAATGGAGTGATAGCCTTCCTTATTCAGAATCCCTTTTACCCTGTACAAATCTCCCACCTTACCAGCACCAAAGCAACCCCAGACCATCACATTACCTCCACCATGCTTAACAGATGGCGTCAGGCATTCTTCCAGCATCTTTTCATTTGTTCTGCGTCTCACAAACGTTCTTCTTTGTGATCCAAACACCTCAAACTTGGATTCATCCGTCCACAACACTTTTTTCCAGTCTTCCTCTGTCCAATGTCTGTGTTCTTTTGCCCATCTTAATCTTTTTCTTTTATTGGCCAGTCTCAGATATGGCTTTTTCTTTGCCACTCTGCCCTGAAGCCCAAAATCCCGCAGCCGCCTCTTCACTGTAGATGTTGACACTGGTGTTTTGCGGGTACTATTTAATGAAGATGCCAGTTGGGTACCTGTGAGGCGTCTGTTTCTCAAACTAGAGACTCTAATGTGCTTATCTTCTTGCTTAGTTGTGCAACGCGGCCTCCCACTTCTTTTTCTACTCTGGTTAGAGCCTGTTTGTGCTGTCCTCTGAAGGGAGTAGTACACACCGTTGTAGGAAATCTTCAATTTCTTAGCAATTTCTCGCATGGAATAGCCTTCATTTCTAAGAACAAGAATAGACTGTCGAGTTTCAGATGACAGTTCTCTTTTTCTGGCCATTTTGAGCGTTTAATTGACCCCACAAATGTGATGCTCCAGAAACTCAATCTGCTCACAGGAAGGTCAGTTTTGTAGCTTCTGTAACGAGCTAGACTGTTTTCAGATGTGTGAACATGATTGCACAAGGGTTTTCTAATCATCAATTAGCCTTCTGAGCCAATGAGCAAACACATTGTACCATTAGAACACTGGAGTGATAGTTGCTGGAAATGGGCCTCTATACACCTTTGTAGATATTGCACAAAAAACCAGGCATTTACAGCTAGAATAGTCATTTACCACATTAGCAATGTATAGAGTGCATTTGTTTAAAGTTAGGACTAGTTTAAAGTTATCTTCATTGAAAAGTACAGTGCTTTTCCTTCAAAAATAAGGACATTTCAATGTGACCCCAAACTTTTGAACGGTAGTGTATATTATCTCACTACACAAGCCAGACTATGGCAGAGATGCCAGGCTAGGTCCACAAATTGCAGCCATGATACGGTTTTCAATACCACAGTATTGGCAAGGCCACAATGGCAAGGCCATTAACAATTGAACTGCTTTCTGCTGCAAACAATATGAAAAATGACACTGTTGAGGCTGCAACATGTGAACAGAACCTCATTGGTGGAGGAAGAATTTCTGAGTACAGTATTTAAAAAAAAATGTTTTTTTTGCGGTTTTCACGCTGGAGTTTTTTGATCTTAGCTGTAGGTCAATATAAAATTATGAACCTTACTCCAGCGTGAAATTTTTTTTCTAGCATTTTTTTTCAGTCTTTTGGTGCATTTTTTTTTGTTTAGAGCAGGTGTTCAGAATCACGTGTCTTTTTTCTATCCATTGGCTTCTCTATAAAAAAAAATGCCCAAACTACATGTGACCAAAATATACCACAAAATTGCTTCTAAAAAGCTGGAAAAAACACCTGAAAAAAGACTGTGTGAAGGAATCCTAAGGGTATGTGCACATCTTGGACCTTGCTGCTGATTTTGCCCTTGGAATTCACTCACCACATTGCAATGAATGAATTTCGCTGTGAAAATGGGCACCATTTTCGCAACACATTGAGCATGCTATGGATTTCAAAATCCTCTGTAATATAATAGGATTTGTTAAAACATTGTACTGTGTGCATTGCTATGGAACTTCAGCGTAAAATCCACAGCCGAACCGCTGCAGCAAATCTGTGATGCGTGCGCATACTCTAAAGGTTATCCGCTAATTGGCAAGTGGCGCTGCCTCTTGTTAATTGAATACCAAGACAAGGTGCCAACGAGCAGTTAGCAGTGACCACAGCCTGTGCAGGTGACCAACAAGAGGTTTTCCTTTTTTTTCCCTCCATTTTTCCTGCTGCAGTAAAGTACCTTAATCCATACAGTGCTCCCGCTGTCTTCTGCATACAGTGCCCGCCTTCATTTACATGCTAATAAACTCTTAAGTAGCTAATTAGCTACTTAAGAGCTTATGCAAAGTGATCACTCAAAACTGTCACTCAAACTGCTGTTTGAGCGATTTTTGAGCTATCATCTTTCCGTGTCAATGGGCCCTAAGAAAGCAGCTGATGAAGCAACTGTCAAACTCGGCAAACATACAAGACTGCTGCTGCAGCTAATTGGCTGTCATAATGTTTAGCCAGAATGGTTCCCAATGACAATTCTCCACTCAGTCTTGGCTGCGCCCGGGGCACATGCCCCTTCCCACTGCACCCCTGAATAAAGGGGATGTGGTATATTCTGTAGCACCTCAACACCTTTGTTCTGCAAGGATGCCTAGAATTGAACCCTCTCCAATCTGATATTAGCAGCCTATCCTAAGGGCAGGCAATCAACTTTGTATTCTCAGAAATGTTGCCCTTAGTAGGGTTTAAACTCGGGACCTAAGAGCTGCAAGTCATCAGTGCAAAGCAGGGTGTTCTCTAAAGTAGCCAACAGCAATAAAACAAAGATTCAATAAGCTAGGACTAAATAGAACAATGTTGCAGACAGAGCCCCGGTGATAGAAATGCAGTGTTGGTAATATCAGGTGACACTTTCAGAAATAATCCATCTGCCTACATTTTCAATTGGCGATGGGAAATGCCGTGTTGAACAGGGTGCTATGGTTGCTGTCATACAACTCTCCAAAGCCATTGCTCAGATACTAGATTGACCTGTCTGATGCTGCCTTTCCCACCGATGATTGCAAAGTTCATGGAAATACATGGCTAGCAATGTAGTTCATAACATTATCACAAAAATATAATGCCTCCTTTTACTAGGGATTAAAATTTGTACCCCAAAAATGTAAAAATCACAAAACCTGCGTAATTCAGATATGAGAACAGCAAACATTAATGAGCATGGTGCTCAGTAGTTAGCGCCACTATCTTCACCATGGAATTTTCCATGTGAATGGCACCTTAAAAAAATGAGTCAAAAGCCATGCTTTCTGCCACGGTTTTTGGCACAGACCCGCACATAGAATTTGCTCTGTCAATGGGGAAAATCCATGTGTGGAATTCCAATGCAGAAAATCACATTTCCACAAGTTTCCACGTCAGAAAGTGACATCTCACTTCTTGATGAGTAAAGGCTGGTTTCCGCTTCGAAATTCCACATTGGGATTTTGTCCATTGACAGCTCAAATTCTGTGCGTGGATCCAAGAAACAAAAACACGATGGGAAGCCACAAATTTTGACGCGGTTTTTGGAGGTGGAATTCACGCGGACAATTCTGTGGTAAATGCCGCCGTGTGAACATACCCTTAGGCCTTATGTCCACGGGCAAAAGAAGAATTAAAATCCGCAGCGGATTTTAACTCTTCTCCTGCCCGCGGATCCGCACCCCATAGGGATGCATTGACCACCCGCGGGTAGATAAATACCCGCGGATGGTCAATAAAAGTGATTTTAAGAAAAATGAAGCATGAAAAAATCTGGACCATGCTCCATTTTCGTGCGGGTCTCCCGCGGGGACGGCTCCCGCAGGCTTCTATTGAAGCCTATGGAAGCCGTCCGGATCCGCGGGAGACCAAAATCAGAATTTACTCACCCACTCCGGATCTTCCCTTCGCCGCGGCTTCATCTTCTCTCCGTCGCGGCCAGATCTTTTTTCTTCAGGCCGGCGCATGTGCGGGGCACGCAACCGACGTGCCCTGCGCATCCGCCGGGCCGAAGAAAAAAGATCCGGCTGCGACGGAGAGAAGATGAAGCCGCGGCGAAGGGAAGATCTGGAGCATGCGAGAGGTGAGTTAATTCTTATTTTTATGCCTCATGTCCGCAGGGCAGGAGGGACCCGCTACGGATTCTCCATGGAGAATCCGTAGCGGGCCTGATTTTCCCCGTGGACATGAGGCCTTAGAGTTTACTTTAATGATTTTACCAGACAGTATCTGCATTTCATGTAAGTTTTGTTCTATTGTGATGATGTAAATTGTAGTCAGGACTTATGCTTATGGAGCTGATACCTATGGATCCATAATATTAGCTTAATTAGCTCCACCCCACTAAGTTGACCCAACTTTAACAACCAATGATTTCTAATTATTTTAGGTACTTAATTTCTAATGCTATAACTCTTCAAAGTTTATGCCTGATTAGTTATTCCTAATTACATTTTCCCATTCTGGTATTGACAAGAGCATGGACATTCAGCATGGTGGTTTGGCACTTGGGATCATTCAGGAGCTACCTTGAATTCTTACTAAATGCAAAGTTTATTCATTTTGGAGTTGGAGCCTTCTCTTACGGGCCTATGTTTGAGCCGTGTGCTGTCAGTACATTCCACGGACAGCACCCGGCTCCATTATAAGGCTACTTAAAGTAGTGATTATTTTCATGGACAGATAGCCCGTGTTAAAAAGATTGTTCCCTGTCCTATTCTCATCCATTTTCACAGAGTCCGTGAAGGTCTGACAGCCCACTGAAAGGTGTCCATGAGCTGTCTGATATGAGCTGCACCCAAGTTTCTTGGACACAACATGCATAGGGCTATTTGAATCCATCCTTACGGGCCTAAGTGCATATACATTATACATTCATGACAGTGTGACGTATATGCGCTGTGCAGGGAACATGATCGCCTGCTATCACGCCCGTATAGGCGCTTTTCACTGTACTTTTTGGCACTGTTGGGACTGCTCACATTGGCGCATCCCAGCAGCGCCATGTTTGAGTAGGCGGGCCAACCCACTTAGTCCCAGGTGTGATCAATTTTCCACACGGAAACGCACAGTTCAGTGCGCGATTTTGTGCAGACAGTGCAAGTGTGCACCAAAATAGGAACGTATGGTGATCACAAGAGGAATCCGAGTCTCGAATCATTTGTTGGCACAGCAGAAAGAATTCCTGTATGGACCTGTGTGGCGCAATGCTAAGCAGAGTGCGAGCCGCTATTTACTATATCCTGCAGCTATATGCTCCTCCCACCGGCTTGGTATACATATTATTGCGCACCAAAGTAGAGCAATTGCACATCAAAATAGAGCATGTCGCTTTCTTTTCACTCACACGAAATGCGTGCAAAAAAAGACCCGTTTGAAGGAACCCATTGAAATCAATGAGTTCCATTTGCTGTGCAAATACGCCCATTTGTGGCAGCCCTTAAGCTAAGGTACTTAAGGTGGTCAGAAGACATAAATGTAAATAAATCATAAATAAAGTGTAACCAAGGTCAAATATGTAAATATAATGTGACTGACCGCATTTACTGATATACTAGAACCATAAAAAGATACCAAAAAATGTCAAAGTATTCAAAATGTTTGACTTCAAAATGATAGAATAACTCTGTGGTAGCCAACAATATCCCAGGACACACAGATGACACACACATATGTATATGACTGATACCAATCAACAAATGCAGAAGAACATCTTGTATACACAAAACCTGTGCTATAAAGTATAAAGTGCATAAAAAAATAAAGTGCATCATTAAGGGAAATACGGGACAAGATTACTCAACCCATTTAGCAAGGTATCCAAGGATGGCGTCCTCCCAGACATGCTCTGATAGCCTCTGTTCGGCGATGGGTACAGTACATTGGTTATCTGCTTCCGCATTCCCCTTAATGTTGCACTTTATGAACATTTTTGATGCATTTTGCACTTTATAGCACATCTTTATTGTATTTACCATGTTCTTTTATAGGAGGGGATTTACCATTTGCTGATTAGTATATACAGTACTGTACAAATGTTTTAGGCAGGTGTAGAACAAATGCTGCAAAGTAAGAATGTTTCAAAAATGGAAGTGTTAATGGTTTATTTTTGTCAAATAACAAGCTCTTTTGAAGAAACACATAGAAACGGGCAATATTCAGGACTGTAGATTCAGTGGTCGACTAAGAAAACTGAGTGCAGTAGATAAAAGACACATCATGCTTGCTTCTCTTCAAAATCGGAAGACGTCCAACACTGCCATCAGCTCAGAACTGGAAGAAACCAGTGGACCCAGGTCCACCTACTAATCTACTGTTTGGAGAAGTCTGGCCAGAAGTGGGCTTCATGGAAGAATTACAGCCAAAAAGCTATTCCTTTGATGTAGAAACAAGGCCGAACAACTCAATCATGCATGAAGACATAAGAACTGGTGAAAAGGGTTGCTGGTAATGCCCCGACGTTGCAGGATGCATGATGGTGCACCAATGACAGATGGAGGCAGAAACGGCACTTTTTTTTTTACAAAACCAACTTTACTGAACTCCAAAAATATATATATTTTGCTCTGTAAGGCCACGGTCCGACGAGCATGTTTTTTGCGCAGCTATGTGGAAAACGCATGAACTGGCAAAGTTTCATATGCGCAGTGCATGAAACTTTGCCCGTTCACTGGAGCGGCTGCTCCCTGAAGGTCCCCTCATCACTGAACACTGTAACAGCAATCAACTGCTATGAACCTTCTGCATTATGGGCTCTTCAATGTACAGTATGTTATCTGCTTTTCCCTTTCTAGAATGATCTTGTTTTGGACAGATTTACAGGTGAAATAAATTAAAGCCATTCTGTTCTAACCGGTAGATCTTGTCACCTACCGGCAGTTAAACCTTGTTTTATAGATATGAAAGCACTCAGAATAAATAAATATGCAACGTTTTATTGAAAATAGAAAAGCAATAGAATATGAAGAAACAATGATTGGTGATAATATGCATCATATAATGTTCATTATGATTGTACCATTGCAGGAAACGGGTTGTAAATGACTTCTCTGAGCAGTCTTGGCGTGCCAACTTTTATCATTACCCTGACTGGTGTTCTCATAATGAAAAAGAATAATATAGAGACACCTATGCAATATGAAGTTTATTGTCAGAGCGGGACTATAGCCAGGGCGACCCATCACATGTGTACCACTTGCCTTATGAGTAAAGCTTAACTGCCTATAAGCAACGGTTCTAAAGGAGAATACCTTCATAATACAGCATATGATGGACCACGGCAACATTTCATAAAAAATGCAACAGAAATACATTTCTGTGTGCTTATGTATGATATTGGAGGCATACAGATATAAATTATGACCTCATAGACTTCTATAAGTGCTGCATTATGGCTCTATACAACGTTGGGCTCATATTGAGCTCTAATATGGCAGAATGTATGAGCCCTAAGAGAGTGTAGGAGACTTACAGTTCAGGAGCAAGACTTTTCTTCTATGAAATATTACAATCACACGGGTTATTTGCCATTTTGTTGTCACTAGATATTCAACTAGTTCACTTATACCTAGATGTGTATTAATTATTTGAAAAAACGTTCATCATTACAGCTGCACAGTGGGGCAAATCTACAAAATCTGGATACATATTCTTCTCTGTGAGCTTGTTATAGATACTAAAGCTCAAAATCTGGTGAAGCTATGAGTTCCAGAAGCTTTAAGTTCCTTGAGAGACAAATATATGAGAACAGGACCACCCCCCTACACACACTCCGCTGCAGTGAAATACAGTTCATATTCAACTTATCTTAGAGTTTTAGACATCATTTTTACAAAGTATCCTGTGGACCCTTCCACTTAATTAAGGATTTGGAAGACTCAAACTCCCTCCTCATTATCAAGGGGAATCATAAAACAAGCACTCATGGCAAAGGGTAAAATACAGGCAAGCAAACTGTGCTAAAAACACTATTGTTAGCCTCCCGTTTAGCATAGATTGTTTGGCTGTGTTTTGCCCTTTGCCATGAGTGCTTGTTTTATGATTCCCCTTCATACTAAGGAGGGAGTTAGAGTCTTCCACTCAGTTCATATGGAGCTTAGGACAGTTTTTCACTTGTGTATCACCTGATGATTTCCCCCCTTTTCTTATACACGATCCTTTGCCCTTGAATGTTATCATATATTTCAAGCATTTTCCTATACTGATGAGAAAGTTTGAGCCTTCCACTCACTTCCTCTCATATGGGTGATTTACCTAATGAGCCTTTAGCAAGTGAATTTAAATTTATAGCTAATAAAAGTTATATTTCAGGGAACTTGGTATAGGGGGTAATGCCTTTGGCATTTGCTATCACTTTATGTCATTTATGACCCTTGCCCAGCTTGTAAGCAACTTTTTTCTGTGCGATACCAGAAATGACCCCTAGAGAAGCATGGTGCTGTTTCCGGATTTTAAAAAATCTGACTCTTTTCTCTAATCTGGAGAATCCCTTTAAATTCCTCCCAATTTGGAAATCGCTGTACCCTTCTCATGTTAATCATATAACATATTGAAGACCAATAAGGAAGAATATATCTGGACTCCATTGCCTGTGTTAACCACCTATTGGTATCCTGGTCTCTATTCCAGTGAAATAGCAACTATAAGCAAAATACTTTCATGTAATTTTTTTATTTTGTATTTTTTTTTAATTTTTTTTTTACAAATTAATACCACAATTAAAATGGTCACAACTTATATGTCCAAAGGGCTACAGACTTAGACAATGTAAGGCAGATTTTTCTCCCAAATGTTTCTCTCCATTTCACTATAGTGTGTCATTGCTAGTTACTGTGCATTTTTCTGAGAGTATATGAACTCTTGCAGTCCCCCCATAAAGAAAACCTTTCATTCAGTTGTTCATTCATGGATGAAAAGCTTTCCAAGATGACAATGTCAGGGGAATTCATTGATTTTTTTTTCCACAGGATAAAATATTTCTTTAAAAAATCCAATGTTTATAATGTGCTCATTCACCTCAGTGCTGAATTGACTTCCCATGGGTAGTTTTCTATTTTTTAACTCTAAGCCATACTACTATAAGAACTAGTAGGATTTTTTACTATATACTTTAGGAAAAATAGACAGTAACTTTGCAAGATTGTTAAAATGGGGAAGCATCCTTTAGGAACTGGTCTCATGGATATGGCGACTATAGTATACACATCATCTAATAGGCACATCCTCCACTAGAACTATATTCATTATTTCCTGTTTTTAAAAAGTTGCAAGGATGGAGAAGACGAGAAAAAAACTAAAGGTTTGTAGATTAGAGCTGAGGTCCTACATGTGCATCCTATATGTGGTGTACTATTTTCGAGTCCCTTGTATAAAACTTTAGAAACAAGTGGGCAGACTTGTTTTCACTTCTCTCGAAGTCTGTGGTGGCAGATTCTATAAAACAGTGCCTGTCCTGGTTACAGTTTATAGTATATTGCGGCCTGGTGGCCAGAGGTTCCCAACCGGATGACTTCATAAAAGGAATATATAAAACAATAAAAGAAACAATTTCTTGCCATTTCTATCCATACAGTACTATCCATGCTCTGTTTTGTTTCCTTGTGGCACTGCAGCGGAACCTAAACACACCATCAGTAATTGCAGTGAATGTGGGTGACAAAGGTAGAGTTGTAGCCAGGCATTCCTTAATCCGGTATAGGAGAGTATATAATCTGGACTAGACAATGTGGTATGTGCCCCCCCCCAACACACACCTATTAACCAGCATCTGGAAAATAACTGGGTCAAACAATTATACATTAAAATTCTTTAATTCTACAACTTTTCACCCAGTTCTGGAAAGCATAAACAAGTCAAGTGTATTCCAGGCACAAATGTCTAGAATCAATCGAAGTACATCATACATTTAATAGATGACTCATATGTATTGAATGTATCATGCAATGTGATCATCTTTAATTTAGCTACATTTAATGGGGTTGTCCAGTTGAAAACTATTGATGGGCCATCTGCAGGATAAGCCATCAATACTAGATCAGCAGGTGTCTGCCGCCTGGAATCCTTACTGCTCACCTGTTTTCCGGCCAGTGTGCTTGTGCACTGAGAAGATGTTTGTAGGAAGCAGCTCCATTCTCATTGCACTGGCCAGTTTTGGTATTGGAGGCCAAGTAGCCATTGAAGTGAATACGAACTTTGTGTGCAATACCAAGCTGGGCCACTCCAGTGGGAACAGAGCTGTCTGCTTCCTGAAAACATCAGCTCAGTACATGAGCACAGCAGAATGGTGAACAGCTGACCGGCAGGGGTCCTGGGTATCAGAGCTCCAACAATCTGCTATTGATGCCCTGTCTTGCAGATAAGGTCATTAATAGTTTGCAACTGGATAACTCTTTACTCTTTTATTTTCCTCCTACAATGGCCATACACTCCATGACCATAGTTTTTCTTCCTAATTACATCATAAACATACACACTCCACTTGGCTGAGCATGCCTAAATTTATTAATGGAAAGAGGGGCATTTTATCTCCTGCGGAAACAAAGGATGGGTATTTGGCCCTTCTTTGGCCCTGTTCAACATGCCAGAATTTGATGTGGATGTAAAATATAACATTTTCAAAAAAAGAGATTTTTAAAAATATAAAAAATTAAAAAATTTCTTTCCCCCATGTTTCCCACAAAACAATCGAAACAATCAAAAACCAAACCTAATTGGCATCACTATTTCTGAAAAAGCTAGAACTATCTAAGCATCTTATTGTTTTTCTCACACAGTGAAAGCTGTAAAGAAAACAATGCCAGAATTTTTTTTGGTCACCCTGTCGTCCAATAAAATTGAATAAAAAGTGATCAAAAAGTATGCAAAAATGGTGCCAATAATATTTACAGCTCACCCAATAAAAAATGAGCCCCCACATGGCACAATCAGCAGAAAATTAAAAAAGTTATGGGACAATAAGTATTTTTCTTCATAATAGAAGGATTTTTTTTTAAGTAGTAAAACATTAAGAAAAAAGCTATAAAACTAGTATCACCATGATTGTACTGACGCATGGGAAATGGCAGGATGGGGTCTAATGCCTGGAACCCTGCCGATCAACTGATTCAAGGCGCCATGGCGCTTGTGTGAGCAGTGCAGCCTCTTCAATACTTACATCTGAGTATGATACTGAGAGTGCTTATATGCCATATTTTTAATATCGGCTCTTCTGACTACTGCCAGTTTGTCCTATTGAAGTGAATCCGTGACCCCCACTGATCAGATATTGATGGCCTATCCTGAGAATCAGGGGCGGACTGGCCATTCACTCCCCCATGAAAATCCCATTGTATCGATGGGCTCTTAGGGCAAGTTACAGTTTCTGGGGCTGCAAGGTCAGCACAACAGGTGGGGGCCTCCAAATTTAATTTTCCTATTTTTTAATGTATTTAATAAAATAAAAAACAGGCTCCACTCACCTCATTTGCTCTGTCGCTTCTCTGGTAGCTGCAGTCAATGCGGTTGTTTCTCACTGACTTCCAGATTGCAGTCAACTGATAAACACACAGGACTGCTGCAGTAAACCTCTAGTTTCAGCATTAGTGAGGTTGCAATGGGGAATGTCTGCAGCGATCATGTATGTCACATGATCGCAAACTGGAAGTCAGAGGGAGACAGCGGAGCAGATTACAGTGACCCGAGGAGCAACAGAGTAGGTGAGGTGAGTAAAGCCTGTTTTTTTTATTTTATTAGTAAAAGGGCATTTTGATTGAGGTGGATAAGAAGGCCATTATTACAAAATGTGGTTCAAAAGTGGACAGTATTAATAGAATGGGGGTCCAAGGGGGGCATTATTACTAAATGGGGTCACAAGGGGCCATTATCACTGAATGGGAGGAAGGGGCCATTATTACTGAATGGAGCAAAAGGAACCATTATTATTGAAAGGGAACACAAGGGGTCATTATTACTGAAGGAAGGGCAAAAAGGGCCATTTTTACTGAATGTGGGGGGAAAGGATCCATTGTTACTGAATGGGGGAAAACAAGCCATTACTACTGACTGGAAGCAAAAGGGGGTATTATGACTGAGTGGAGGCATAAAGAAGGCATTAATGCTAAGCTGGGGCACTTTTACTGGGGACTGGTCACCATAAGCAGCACTCACTGAGTGGGGCCTGTGGCAACCAAAAAGAGGATACTATTACTGTGTGGGGCACTGCAGGTGGTATTATTAATATCTTGGACACTATAAAAGGGGGCATTGCATAGAGGTTTGTACAGCATGGTTAGAGTACTAGAAAAGTGAGGAGCCAAAAATGTTTGCGTGTCAAATTCTGCAGAGACAAGTTGTGGTTGGGAGAAATTATCGTGGTGGTCTGGGCCAGCTGTAGAAGAAAAGGAAAAGTGAACAACTCCAGTCAGAGAGGACATCACCAATGATCACTGCATATAACAGTACTGTAATCACTTATACAGTCTGCAGCGCACATGTGTAGAGCTGGTATCTATCATTATCTGGTCACTGTATGGGGATAATATTGGTCTTTGCATAATGTTTTTTTTTCTGTGACTGTATGGTAGTACTATATGGTCATGGTCTGGGAGTATTATCTGGCCCTCATATAGTATAATTGGTAATATTGATCTTTATAGTGGTCTTTATTCAGTAACAGTATGGTGATATTACACTGTCACTATCTAATGGCAATATGTGATCATAGTGTGTCAGTATTAACCCTTTCCACTCCATTTATTTTTTCTCATCCATTCTCCCCAGCTCCAAATAAATTGGAGCTGGGGAGAATGGATGAAAAAAAATACATTTTCCCTTCACCCTCCTGAACTGACAGAGTTCAGAAGGGTGCAGGTGCTCCCTGCACCGTGGGGGAATGCGGAAGTAATACTTCCGCATTCTCCCTTCTGCCTCCTGGCTCGGCAATCATGTGACCGCTGGCGCCAGGTGGCACCCAGCGGTCACATGATCGCTGGGTCGGGAGGCAGAAGGGAGAATGCGGAAGTATTACTTCCGCATTACCCCCACGGTGCAGGCTCCCGGCTCAGTGTTCATCTGACCACTGGGGGTCAGGTAACAGTGGCGCTCACATGATCACTGGCCGGAATCTCTCTGCATTACATAGAGCTAATTGAGCGCTATGTAATGTGTAAAGGAGAAGGGAGAAAGGGTTAAAAACCCTTTCTGCCTTCTCCTCAGGGGTCCTTGATGAGGATCAGTGCAGGAGTGCATCTGCACCCGATATGTCTGATGATCGGGTGCAGATGCACTCCTGCACTGCAGTGTCGGGCCTGTCCCGACATCGGAGCTGTGGAGGGAAATGATGATGTCGGGGCAGGCCCGACATTGGATTGGAAAGGGTTAATTAGCCATTACTAATTGTTATTATTGGTAATATTGGTCTTGGTATAGTGGTTTTTGTTCAGTGACAGGACGAAGGTAATTATACAGGTTATGATGATTGCCCTGACCCATGTGTTTCTTTTCTTTGCTTAATTTTACACAATAAAACCTCCAATACATATTAGAAAATTTGTAGTGGTGAGCTATGCACACCTCATAGACTTCTTTCCTCCTAACACCTACATGGCTGCGGCTGACAATTTGCTGACCCCCACCTACTTTTGTTCACCCCACTTGCTGCTGGTTTGCACCCACCTAAAACATAAGGGCACTTTGTAATTTTTTTCAGAGCCACTTTGGTTTTCCAATCCACTCCTGCTGAGTACAGACCATCAATTTTTAAAATCTTGAGAACCCTTTGAAGTTTTAGTTGTATGAGATATATTTCTCTTTCAGTGATATATACATCTGAAAAGGGTTGAAAAAGTTGGATATTCAGCATAGAAAAATCTGCTTTCTGGTTCTGCTATGTCTGGGGTTCATGCTTTCTCTAGACAGAATGTAGACATGTGCTACCAAGAGGCATACTTGTCTATGTGCAACTACTTAGGGTCTACCAAATTATTTAGTGTCTATACATTTCTATCTATTACCATACGGGATCTGGAGACCAAAAAATGGAATGCTCTCTAAGTGAAAAAAATCATAGGCTAATGGTATAGCATGGTTGAAGAGGCTAAGATAATGAAGGTTCTGTTTGAAGACAATCTAACCCCCAAAAAACTCAATATAACATATTTTGGTCCCACATCTAGGTGTGTTCTAAGAAAGATTTCCAGGTCATTGTAAATAGTAGTCTATGCAGTCTTGCATGGTAATAAAAAACATCAGATTGATTTATTTCCTTTTAGGGCTAGGATTGGATGTTAGCTTTCTTCTCACAGATATCCAAAAGTCATTGAACTCCAAAATGCATACACAATCATTGTTTGTAAGGGACATTGAGTGTGGACCCACTGTGCCAACCAACAGGTTTGACTTTGGGCTAAACCTGAAGAAGTTATCCTGCTGACTCTCCAGTCTTCCCCCTTTATCCCCTATACAGGGATCTGGCTCTGCTGCAGAGAGCCGAGCGAGCCGCTACCTCTTGGAGTAGTCCCTGTGTAGTTGGCAGCTGACCCTCTGGGTCAGAAGCATTGGTGCAGGCACCATGCAAACAGGCAGTATGTTCAGCCAGAAACTGGAGCAGAGATAGGACCGTCAGAGAGCAAATGGGTAGGTAACGGAGAGAGGACAAGGACAAATAAGAAGGCTGAAATGGTGCAGACACACTAGCAAGGCAGAGGACGTGTGCTGGTAGCAGAAGCTAAACATATCAACACTCAGCCAATGAGGGAGAGTTCCCAGCTCAGCTAAATAGGGAGGTAATTGCCCATTACCCTACAACTGAGCTGGGAGCACTGGAGAAGGTAACCCCTGCAGTGCTGGTGAGAAGTGTGCAACAGTTCATACTATAGAGGAAGCTGGACGACGCCCGCGTCTGCCAGAAATAGTAGGAGGAGGGCAAGTATGAGTAGCTGGCCTAATATTGTTCTTCGGTATTAATATTACTTTGCAGTAAAAGCTACACCTCCACCCAATGTCCTTTGAAAAGGGATTGTATTTACTGTACTTAGCTTTATTGGCTTAGTGACATAAAATTAATTAATAGTAGGAGACATTATATGTTAAAAACATGCTACATCCAGCAGAGGCAGATTTGTGATGTAAGTGCACTGTGTGTCATTTTCCAGTATATGGGTAGAAAAATGAGATGTAAGTCTTCAAAATTTGTAACATGGCTACTCAACTATCAAATGACTTTTTTGGCACTGGTGTGACAGGGGGACTATTGTACCTCCTCAGGAACAAAGTCCCAAGTCTGATTGCAATCTTAACCTCCCCTAAAGTTAGAATCCTATCTTGGGTGATGAATGTCTTTCTGCTTGTCATTTGTTGCAAAGCCCCTATAAATTGGTTTTTGCATTTTTAAACCCTTTTTTTCAGTGTTTGAGCACTTTTTTTTTTTACTATACTTGAGACTTGGAGGTGGCAGCACTTCGGGAACATGGTGGATGTCATCATAAGAAGGACCTTTGTTTTCTTGGATGCTAGTTCGACACCATCTGGTGTTGCATCCATAATGGCTACAGCACCTCAAAAATATTCATTTGTTCTACTCCCATGGGATTCCTATTATCTCATTTTCAGCACTTGCACATCAGCGCCCCATTCATTTCAATGGGACTACTGGAGATAGCTGACTTCAAGCACTCAGCTATCTCTGATGGTCCCAATGAAATGAAGGCAGTATATGGTGCACATATGCGACCACTGCTTAATTCATGCAGGGATTTTGTGAATAGGGGATAGCTTGTTTTCGTGAACCCCCCCCCCACACCTCCCTTTGATTTAAATCCCTGTATGTCTTAGATATTTAGCATTGTTGGCATTTTATTCAGTAATAATACCTGAAAATGATATTAACATTTGGTGAATAAGTGACAGTAATCTGGCCATCCTATTTCAGTATATATGGACAGTAATATAGCCTTCATTAAAAGAAGGAATTCACTCAATACAATTTTTTTAACAATTTATAATATAATAAACTAGACTCAGCAATATTATATTGCTTTTTCCACCTGTAATTTGCAGGAAAACTGACTCATCGTTCCATGATCACAGGTCACTTGAAAGTACCCGAGCCTGTAATGTGTAAATTGACTTCTGCAGCCATTACGCCAGCACAGCGTCCCTTATACAATAAAACCTGTCTCCTGAAAATATCTCTCCCTAATTAAAGATATAATATTATTATAACTCTCAAGCCTATGTGAATGGCTTTACTCACTACTTCCCTATGCAAGTTATTAAAAGGGAACTTGGTACTAAATTAAAATTCTAAATATTAGAAATATTAGCATTAAAGATCCCATTTCCATCTGGCTCAGTATGTGCTATACTACAGTAGATCTGACAGTATTTCTGATAGCTTTCCAAATATGATATTATCCGGAAGAGGTTCCCTTGTAAATATTCACTTAAAATTGTTAATTTGGTCAGCACTGATTAATTGAAGTGGTACCCATACTAAAAGTAGGGGTAACATCTGTACAGAGTTGGCATTAAGGTTTCCTCAAGGCACTCCGCTTTCCTCCCACGCTCCATAAAAACATACTAAAGACACATTTACAGAGGCATATATTTCTGTCCGTGTTCTATCCATATTTCTTATGACTGGATATGGCCAGCACATCGACCCATTTAAAGTAAATTGGTGTATTCAGACATGCATCTTTTATGCAGACCATTTTTATCCTATTTTGGCTCATATTTACAGACCAAAATTGCCCATGAAAGTCTAAGGGAGCGTTAAAAATAACACAGTGAACACAGAATAAACAGAAACCTAATAGAATGGAAGCAAACAGAAGCCTTACCATTTGCCTTCCGTTTTTTTGTGCTTTTTTTTTAAACCCCATTGTAATCAATAAAGAAAAAAATATCATTTTTTTCTGTTGCATTTAAATTTTCCTCCTCCAAAAATAGAGCAGAGAGACTGAAACCCTGAACTGCGCCCTAACGCAGATGTGTTTGTAGCCTAAGTTAATTTTTGAAACCCACATTTCCTCTCTGTTATGTGGATAGTGTGATCTGGATGCACGTCAAAGCTGCTAACATTCTACCCATCCCAGATGTCAGAGTATTGTCAGTGAACGTTACAATCTGGGGTCGAGAGCTAAGAAGAAAGGAAGTAGTACCGTAGTAGTGGAGAGCATGATGTACTTCCAGAGTGTTCCTAGTAAGAAACTCCCTTAGGTAGCATTGCAGAGAACCCTGGAGCCATGCTAGATTGAAAGGGTGTGACTTAACATGCCTGGAAAAGTAGGTTGTTTTAAGAGTGCCAAGTTCTGGACTACTAGAAGTGTCAGTTGGCCATAAAGTGTTGCTATCTTTACAAGATGGCACCAGCAAAAGATTGAGGTTACCATATTGATAGAGAGAGCACTGAAAAGAAAAAGGATAGCTGTAGCCCGAACCTTGGGTACTGTTCATCCTGGACAGGCATTTCTGAGAATGGTGAACATAGAATCATACAATTGTAGAGTTGGAAGGGACCTCCAGAGTCATCTGGTACAATCCCCTTCTCAATGATTCAATGAATCATCCTAGACAGATTTCTGTCCAGCTTCACAAGGTAGAATGTGACCCTCATGCCCCAAGAGCTGATGGTAGAATTATTCCCTATAGAAGAGGAACAGGTTGCACAACAATCTCACCAGCAGATCAAGTTGTAGATACATGCCCTGCGACCCCTTCAGTGTGTCAAGTCACCTCAAGTTCAACTAGGCCAGCAGATGAACATCTTCTACGGGAAGTGCAACTGGAAGCTTCTAAGTTATCCACTGTAGAACTGAGTGAGGTAGCTAAACTACTAGGAGCCCACCCTGATGAGGAAGTAGTGGAGATTGAGGAGTCCAACTTCATTCTGGTTTATGAGAAGACAGTACAGGCTTACCATAACTTGCAGTCAGTACAGGCACACCAGAACTATGTGTATACTATGTGCTCTTCTCTGAAATAAAGAACACACAGCAAACGTATAAGTGGAGTAGACCACTGAAGAGTAAGGAAGTCGTCAGCAACAGGACCAGCAAGTATAGACAATGGGAAGAGAGACTGACAAAATTAGGAGGGAAGCTGCTATAATGGCTAGACTGGCTTGCCCTCCATACAGGAGTGCTATAAAAAGTATGGAGCTACTAACTGAGACAGGAGGGAAGCTGCTACAGTGGCGAGACTGGCTTGCCCTCCATACAGGAGCTACTAACTCAGACAGGTATCACTTGGGAAATTGTGCTTTCAATGAACAAGCTGGCGAGGGTTACAAAGTAACTGCATGAAAAAAGGGTAACCCGGGCCTGCAAAATCATTTGCCTGACTATGGTGGTTCTGTTATCATCCCTATCATCCCCATCTTAAGTGAGTGACCCTTGAGGTCTCTAGAAGTTATTGCAGTGTTTTAACCAAACCTGAGTTGGAAAGAACAGGCCCCAGTAGGCAACATTCAGACTTTCTATCCTCTGCAATTAGTCCTAATGAACTATCTGATGTCAGAAAAATCCTTGCAAGTGTAGTGGCCAAGAGTTAGAGTGTCTCTCTGAGTGTCCTCTTCTGGTGTATTGTAATTGTGTCTATGCACATGTACTCATGTTTGTCTATGTTTTGTGTTGCTTCAGCCTATTTTGGTTGTGTGTTTTGTTTCCCTAACCTGCTGGATGTGTGTGGTTAGTCAAGAACGTTGGGGGATGAGTTAGAGAGTGAGTGGTAGTCGGGACATGAAGGAGAGGGGAGGTGTGATGTGGTGGTACAGTAGTCAGCGTTACCGGAGAAGACAGTGAAGATGTAGTTGGTAAAGGAGGACGTGTTAGGAGGAGACAGGGGATTGGATGCTGGTACTCGAGCCAAGTCCTTGGTCTATCCCTGGCCTATAAGATTTCTCGTTTCCGAGTGCAATTGGAGTGCAGATCCTGTTTTCCTGGAGTAAGGGGTGGCGAATACATAGACCCTCCGCTTAATTACCTCCATGAGGGCTGAGTAACCAAGTTATTAAGTGTGACTGGAGCAGCGAAAGAAAGGACGTAATAGGAAAATGGAGGGGTATGTAGTGTGTTCCCTTCAAGTGCAGAAGCACCCCCAGGGATCATCCGTCAGATAACTGAGACTGCGGATGTTCAGAAGTTGGGTATGAGAAGAGTGACTTTTGGATACTGTTTTGCCAAAACTTGTTGAGGTGAAGAAAAATACTAATGTGCTTGAAAATGTCTTGCCTAAGACTGTTGTAATGCTTAGTCATGGAAGTATCTAAGTTGATTGTACAAGTAAAAGAAAACCGTGTGCCTCCAGTTTGAAACTATTTTTTTTAACTGTGGACTTTGTTATTCGGTTCCCTTACTGTAAAGGGGCACTGGCGTCACTAGAATAAACAGGTAATTCAGCATGGTTGCTATTACTGTGTCTTGTGTGCGGCTGGGCCAACTATGCTTTGGAACGTCCGAGAGAAGATGGTAGAGCCACCCATGACACATCATCAGGTTTTACCCCGCCATCTTCCCTGGCCAGAGAACTGACCCTGTCCGCTACACAAGGTTACAAGTAATTCTTGAACACTTTGCTAAGTTTGCTGTAGCTATTCCCATATGAGGTCAGACTGCAGAATCAACAGTTCAAGCTTTATGGAAGAATTTCATCGTACCATGTGGCTGCACTACCCAACTGTGCTCAAATCAATGGCCTTTTTTGAAGGTTGATTTATTAAAAATGTGTCTGGCTGTATGAGATTAAGACAACACACTACACCCTTCCACCCACAAGGAAATGGAACTTACCTGAACTAGAGTTTATGCCACCTCTATCTCATAGCTGGACTAAATCTTCAATTCTTTGATACTTCATACCACTAAAGCATTACTCCTAATATTACTTTCTAGACCCTTATGTACATTGGGTCGCTCTTTCTTATAGCTGAGCCAGATATTATCGTTTTCTAGTGCTTCATAGAGATAAGACAATTGCTGCTGATATTGCTATCATACATGCTACTCATTTCTTTTATTGATTTCATCATGGGTCAGTATAACTACCTATTAACAAGTTGATTATATTCTTAGTCCTTTCTGCATAGAATTATTTGGTGTTTTGTTGGCATTGGTGTCAGCTGAATTTTGGGTTTTTCATTCCACCCCATTTAAGCATTTCAAAAAGTTTTAAATACATTATATGGTACACTAAATTGTACCTTTAAAAAATACAACTCATGCCAGAATAAAAGCCTTATGGCTTTGTCAATGAACAAATTAAAATGTTATAGCTCTTCAAAGCTGGGGATGAAATAATGGTAACACAAATATCAAAAATGGCTGTAACAGGAAGCTGTTACAAGTACATTTATTTATTTTAGGACAGGCATCTCCTGACACTGTCAGGGTTCCAGGAGGGCTCTGACCACAAATTCTGCATCTTGTGTAGTTTCTTCTACGGTGCTGTAGAAAAGAAACTATACAGATGGTAAATGAAGGGCAGCAGTGGGCTCCACCTCATTGGACACTGATGCTAGCACCGCTAGATTGGCACTGTGTTGATAGTAGAGTGTCATGGTATTGATAGCACTGTGATGTCCAGGTTCTTTGTTAGGTCTGGGGTGATATCAGCACGGCACCCCAGACCATGTGATGCACCAGGCATCTCATGCGTGCTGCCATTCAGCACTGGACACCAAGAGAGTAACACCTTCTGATTCCAGTGTTGATAGGCTGGCTGAGTTGTATTTTAACCTAGTCAGTCAATCAGTTGTAATTGTAAGGTACATGAACAGATCCCTTGGTTCTAAGGGCACAGGCTATATTGTTTGTGTATTGGCTATGCATTGTGCCAGAGTTTACTCTATGTTAGTTCTTAAACAATACACTGTTTATTAACAGTGCTTTAGTCAGCTTTATACTTTAGATTACTTTAGTCTCAGAGTTTCAGTGTTTAGTCACAGTTGTCACCAGTGAGTCTTGAACTGGTTCCCAGTCTCTTTCTGACAGTGGGGTTGCCCTTTTCAGGGTGGGTGCTCTGTGTTGAGCATCCAGTTTGTGTAGTCCTCAATACCTTGCTATACTTACTACTCTTTGTTAGTCTGAAATGATCCATATCACCTGCTACTGGTTTATCTCCGTCTTTGTATCTGAAACGTATCATCTCTAGTTGTATCAGGCATGACATAAAGAAGGGGAAGCCACTTGGCATCCATTATTTTATTGTCTATTCTAGCTTGCATTAAAATCCGATTTTTCAAACTATATTTATAGTGTAATATTTTTTAGAGATTTTCTAAAGCCAAAAACGAACAGTAAAACAGTCATCTTTAGCAATGCCTGATCCGACATGCATTTGTAGAGAAGACTGTCTATTTAGAACAGTATCCTGTATTCTGCTTTAATTCAAGCCATTATCTTTAACAAGAGGTAGAATGAAGAGATGGGTCATAAAGATTTTAGTGCATTGTTCTCCAAATGAAAGAAAAGTACATATTACTAATGGTACTCTCCCACCATTCAGCTCTCTACATTGTGTACACATTCCACAAATCACTTCTTTTATTGGTGTTTGCTCGGTATAAGTACGAGGAGACAATGGTGACTCCATAAATGTCCTAAGGCTTTCTCTCTGATATGATCTTTGCATCAACGTTATCGTTCTTAATAAGCCTACTAGCCATAATCATCGTATTTTGATGAACAGATTGCAGTAGGCACTAAGCGATGCCAATTTTGAATATTTCCAATTCCCTTCTTTACATGGGCTTGTCAAAAAAGTTTATTGGACAGCAGAAAAGAGGAAGTTTAGTATAAGTTTTGTTTGCAGTCTCTTGCTAGTAGATGCCAAGAAGCCGTTAACAACAATACAGTTAATGGAAGTTTTATTGTCCCCAACCCCCTCTGTAGAGTGCATGGAGCTTTCACTTGCAAGTATCTGAGGCAGCCTTGACAATATGTAGCTGGTGACTTGCCTTGGGCTCCTCTCAGCAGGATTGTGACTACTTGCTTTCTGTCTCTGTTACATAGTCCTTTGTTGTAGACCATGTAAGAAACCTTTGATCAACCTGACGGTGGAAAATTTACAGCAGTAGAGCAAATTTCATTTCATGTGTATTTTTTTTAAATATAATATTGGCTGCAAGAAATCAATAATAAGCTGTTAAACTAAAGAGCATGTGTAGCATCT
Source organism: Eleutherodactylus coqui (assembly GCF_035609145.1). Lineage (NCBI taxonomy): Eukaryota > Metazoa > Chordata > Amphibia > Anura > Eleutherodactylidae > Eleutherodactylus > Eleutherodactylus coqui. The sequence goes on along the minus strand of NC_089848.1, from coordinate 60,938,153 downwards.
ACAGCACAGTATATTAATGGTCTTCAGTAGATGGATGGGTACTGATCTGATCATAAAAAATGGATAAAAGATTACATATCAGATAGAGCGAAACTTTTAATAACTCAACATGGCTTTTCTTAATGGGTTTTATTCATTTTAATCATTATAGTGTCAATGATGATTATAGCCTTATTACATTCAAGTGATTGAGGGCTCTATTTCTACAATGTTCGAAGTCTGCAACCAGATATGTCTGCTGGTGTAAAATGGGACATTTCTGTCTACCTTCTCTGTTAGCAGGTATGCATTGCTAGCACGTTTCTATCATTTCAACGTGTGTGACCCAGAAGATTTTATATCCTATTTTCATGTGTTTTACCTTTCTTTCTATATATTTATCCCTCAATAAGTAAACTTATTGAATCGCTAAAGTATTATCTATTTTAAACAATAACTCATTACTTAGTCATTACAATAGTGACTTAGAATGATACAGTAGGCTTCGCTGAACAGGAGGATGAATGGTGTCACCAGTAAATCGGCTTCTAGAGATGCAGTGTATACTTAAAAAAACCGCGAGGCTTATTTACTAGAGATGAGCGAGCATACTCGCTAAGGGCAATTACTCGAGCGAGCATTGCCCTTAGCGAGTACCTGCCCGCTCGAGAGAAAAGGTTCTGGTGCCGGCGGGGGGCGGGGAGCGGCGGAGGAGAGTGGGTGGGAACGGAGGGGAGATCTCTCTCCCTCCCCCCCCGCTCCCCCCTGCTCACTCCCACAACTCTCACCGCTCACCCGTGCCAGCACCCGAATCTTTTCTTCCGAGCGGGCAGGTACTCGCTAAGGACAATGCTCGCTCGAGTAATTGCCCTTCGCGAGTATGCTTGCTCATCTCTATTATTCACTATTCAGAATACGACCATTTTCTGTTGCAAATGATGTCAGAAAAATGGCTTATATGATTTATCATGTGTTTTTAGACACTTTTGGACAATATTTCCAACTTAGTGTTCTAAAGTGTTCTAAAAAGTATTACGTAGGTGCTTATAATAATCTACCTACTATCCTATCAAAAGTAATTGGACCTATGAGCATGAAACTAAAGTAGTATTTATTTAAAAATATTAATCCATAACGGGGCTCCTTTGGCCCTAATTGCATTGGATACTTTTCGTCATACTTTCTAGGAACGTCTGATAATCTTCAGATGGTATTTCTCTCCATTCATCCTGCAAATGTCTTTTTTTCAACGAAGATGGATGCTATTCTTATTTTCCTGACCCAACATTCCAGATCATCTCAAAGATGTTCAGTAGATTTCAGGTTGGAACTCTGTGAAGGCCAGCCCAATTGGAAAACATCCATATCCTTAAACCAATGTAAAACAGTGTTGGATTTGTGACAAGGTACGTTGTCTTATTAGAAGTATGGCTGACCATTCCCAGAGCATTGCCATACTGTAAGCAACACGTTATTGTCTAGAATGTCAAGGTACACCTCTGTGCTCATTGTTTCTGCCGCTACAACCAACAGACTGTGTCAAGTATATTAGACGTTAGTAGAAAGTATGACACAGAGAATATCTGATGTCATAAAGGTCAAAGAAGACTCCACTAAGTATTAGCATATGTAAATAAATACTACTGTTCATTCTTGCTCAGGTGTACAATTGTTTTTTGTAGGATAGTGTATGCATCAGTGTAAAGTTCTTTTGGTACCTAAATCAAAGGTGTATATGAAAAAGAGAAGATTGCCTTATCTTAGCTCGGTTAGAACTGTGTAATTAGAACACAGTTGTGACCAGGAAGTGCAAGATTACATATATTATTCCATAACAGGGCACATTACTCTCTGTTTTTACAGGGTTCAAACCTGGGACGTCTTGTATTCCAGCCAGCAGCTCTCCCTGCTGAGCCTTCCAGCCCTTGGACAGCTCCTCTGCTAAAGTATAGCAATGATCTTGTGTTCCTTGGCCTGTTCCCCTGTTCTAGCTCCACCCTGTTCCTAATTAGGCTCACAATAAAAGCCTGGCCCCAGTACTCCTCTAGTGCATGATTATTTTGCTTCCCAGCCTTAGTCAAGCTTGTTTCCTGCCTGTTCCTCTACAACCTAACTGAGAATTACTGATACCGACCTCTGGCTTTCCTCCTGACCATGATACCTGCCTCCTCCTTTGTACCACGAGATCACCTGTTGCTGACTCCTGGCCCTCCTCAGACTACACTCTGGTCCTGCACGGCTACTACACCCATGACTCCAAACCTAGCGCTGAAAACGCCAGTTTTGCTCATCACAGAATGTAGAGAACAATCAGCTATCGGAGCATAATCAAATCTAGAAGAACCTTGGGGTCATTTTTACATGGCTCAATATGAGCTGGATCACGAATGCCACTCAACGAGATCAGCGCTCATTTTACTGGCCTTCACACAGGAAGAGTCAGAGAGTAAGTATACGGGATGAAGGATTGTTCATACAATCATTCATTCCCCATACACTTTCATAGCTGTCAGCAACACATCCGACAACTGACTGTGCTGCCAAGGGTTTAAAGAAATTTCTGACAATATATTTACAATAGATTTTCAATAGATTTTTTCATGGAGGACAAAATACCCCTATTATTGGGACCATTGGGGGTTCCAGTGGTCAGACCTCCACAAATTAGATTCTAATGGCATATCCATTTGTCCAAAATCTCTACTCTTGGAAATCCTTTGAGGAAAATGTGCTTCACCACAGGTGAAGAAATACTTTGCATACTTTAAAGAAAAGCTCTTGATTAAATAGGAAGATTTTAAACTGTACAATTTTCTTATAATGTTGATTGATTTTTATGAAGATAATTACGGTATATTCTTGTCGAAAATAAAATGAAAAAGAAAATGATATCTCAGATTTTAGTCATAACTTGTAGAGCCACACTGTTTGTAATGGCAGCCGTTCTAATTCTAACATAAATTTGGACATGTTATTGCCATTTGATCTTCAAGGAACCTTAGACTTCATGACTCATTTTCCAAAAACAGAGGACATGATGCAAGTCGCCTTTGCCAATGGATTAAGGAAGGATCACTTTGGTGACTAATTTTCCAAGACATCACCCCCATATGGATTTTGCATTAATAACTCACCAGCAGAGATCTTGGTTTGGTTTAATAGTCCCGTAATCTTAGAGAGTGTCTAAATCCTTATAATAGATATATGATGACATTTAATTATGTAACACTCACAAAGCTAATAAGTAACACACAAAAGTATGCGCTGGTTCGGGTTTATTACAAATTACTGAACCTCTCTAATGCATCTTTATAGAAAATACAGTTGACTATGATCTGAAATGAAGTTGCCAATCTCCAAAGGCTTCTTTCCATAAATACAATCGAGTTCGAAGCACAAATTGTATCCATTTCCTGTAGATAATATTATGTGTGCTGCTGTAACACATTGCATATGTTCATGAAACCTAACCTAAAAGATAATTTAGTTAAACTGCTATTGCTACTTTTAGTAGGTAGAGTAGTGTCCATGCTTTTAGTTGCCCTTACAAATCAAACAAAACTCAGCTGAGCCTGCCATTTTCATGGGATTGCCCAACTATATATCATGCATGAAGACTATTTTACTTTCCCCTAATGGAGGATGTTGGAAGAAGAAGGATGGGGCATGCTGGATTTCAACATGCCCTATCCTTTGTTTCAATGAGAAACAAGCTGGTGCGATGTCTGGCAGTGTTTTTTTCTTGGTCCCCATTGAAATTAGAATGCATACTTGGCTCAGCTGAACATGTAAAGGTGCTTCTAGATGGAACAATTATTGTAAAAAAAAATTGTTCAAGCAAGCAAAAATGAAGGATAATCGATACGTCTAAATGCGAACCAACGACCAAACGATGAACGATAATCATTCACTTTTCATTCATTGTTCATTTCATGCAGTCATAAAATCATCATCGGCTCGTTCACTTATCGTTGGGTTTAAATGGCACTCGTTCAGTCCTTCCCATTCACTTATACAACAAATATGAAAGACTGAACTATTCTGAATGATTTCTCATTTGAACGAGCCAACAATGTATCTGCCTGTATAAACAGAGTTCACGAAAGCGAACGAGCTTACAATGACTTCGCTCGTTCAAACAATATTTGGCTCATCTTAAAGGGCCCTAAATGGATGGGGAAACAGAAGAAATAGCCATCAGCCGAACAAGCTCAGATTAAAGCTGGCCACTAGGGATGAGCGAACGTGTCCGTTACGGACACATCCGCACCCGGACACCGGCTTTGCCGAACACTGCAGTGTTCGCACGTAAGTGTCCGGGTGCCGCCGGGGGGCGGGGAGATGCGCGGCGGCGCGGGCGGCAGTAGCGGGGAACAGGGGGGAGCCCTCTCTCTCTCCCTCTCCCCCCCACTCCCCGCCGCACCCCCCCGCGCTGCCACGGCGGCCCCCGAACTTTTTCGCCCGAACACTGAAGTGTTCGCAAAGTTCGGTGTTCGGGCGAAAAAGGGGCGGAGCCGAACGTGTTCGCTCATCTCTACTGGCCACACATAGATGGTAGCACACATGGTTATTCCAGAGGGGAGATTGGAATATGTCACTGCCAGAAGTAGTTCCCTGCAGCAATCTAAATTGATGGGTTTGGCCAACGTTTATCCAAAGTGTTTAACCAGCTTAAGACATGAAGTGAACTTCCTCCCATTTTTTAGAAGTGTGGAAACAAGGAGGAATACTGTTCAGATATTACCAAAACAGTAGTCTAATACATAACCTAAATTACACCGTTTTACAATCCTCATGTAAGACTAGCGTGCAGTACCTACATAATAATGCCGTACAATGGACACATAATAGTGTCCTACGGTTCCAAAATAGTTGTGCTCTGCAGTGCTCTAAAGCGGAAGCAAGAGAGACATGACTTTTTGACTTAAGAGCTACAATCTGGCATTGGTTGTGTTTTGCGAGACAGAAATACTCACGCACACTAATTTTTCAGTATTCACGTTGGTATTAAGCCCAATTTTCTGATCACTGCAATGAGGCAAGAGGGCTTGGCAAGGTACTTCACAAAAGAAGTCAAACACCAAAGCTCCAGAGCTCGGTAGGATGTACCAAAGAATACTTAAAGGGGATGCACAGTTCTAAACTATTGATGGACTATCCTTAGCGCAGGCCATCAATAGTAGATCAGTGGAGATCTGCCACCCAGGCCCGCATTAATCAACCGTATGCCAGGCCAGTGCACTTGTGCACTGAGTGAATTTCTGCAGGAAGCAGACAGCTCTTTTCCTACTGCAGTGACTGAGCTTGGTATAACAAACATTCATTTCAATAGGAACTTAGCTTGTAATTACCAAATCTCACCACTGCAGTGGGAACGGAGCTGTCTGTTTCCACTAGCATGGTGAACAGCTGATTGGTGGAGGTCCATGACCTCATACCCCCAAAAGTTAACAACTGGACAACCCTTTTAAACCAATCTATGCAAAATGCTAATTGTTATCAAGGCAAAGTGTCTGTCCTTCTCTTTTTGGCCCTATTATACACTAACCTACCTAAAGTAATTGGACACCTGATCAAATTTCAAAACTAGTATTTATTTATATATGTAATACTTAGTGGGGTCTCTTTTAGCCCTAATGACAGCAGATACTCTCCATGGCTTACTTTTCACTACTATCTAATACACTTCAGCTGGCATTTCCCACCATCCATCCTGAAAATGTTTAGTGAGTTCTCTCAAAGAAGTAGCACATTGTTCATATTTCCTAACCCAAACTTCCAGTACACCCCAAAGATGTATAGTAGGGTTCAGGTCAGGACATCCATATGCTAAAACCAACATAAAACAGTGTTGGATTTGTGACTAGGCACATTGGCTTGTTAGAAGTATTGCTGACCATTCCCAGAATATTGCCACATTGTCAGCAGCACATTATTGTCTAGAATGTCCCCCTCTGTGTTTCTTACCACTACAACCAAGAGACCAAAATCATGCCCCGTAAAACATCCCAATACCATAACAGAACCACCATCATACTTAACTGTTGGCACAACACACTCCTTGCACTGTTGTAGATGGGCCAATGTATCTTCTTTATGAGAACTTGCCAGACATTTGCAGGATAAATGGAGGGAAATACCAGCTGAAGTTTATCAGACGTTAGTAGAAAGTATGCAATGCTTGTATGATGCAGGGTCTAAGAGTGGGTAGATTGACTGACTGTTGGAGTCAATGAGAAATCTGTCTACATACAGCCACACGTGTTTCAGACATAAAATAGTTATCAGTTACAAGATATTGAAAGTTTGTCAGCATGGTTTAGAAATCGGTGCCCTTTAACCTTGCAGGATGTGGTGGACGATATCTGTAAGGTTAAACTATGCTTATGGAATGTTCACTTTACAATACTTGTTACTGTTATTACAAAGAGCTTCATAAGCCCAAGAGAACGGCAAGCCTATTCAGTAATTTTCTAAAATCAATAGTCTTTGTGCTCAGCATCAAATTACCACTGGATTATTGTAACTCGCTGTGAGATATTTATACCATTAAAGAGGGTTTAGAGAACAGCAGAGCAATAAATCTAATTAGAACAAATTCTCCACAACATATGACCTAGCTGTAGAATATTTAACCAATTGTACATATCAAATGCTGCATTACTGTCTTTAGGAGACCAGAAGGTAACTTCAAGACATGCGATTTTAAGGTTATAATCAGATTAATTATTTGGTCATCACCTGGAACCCTGACTAGAGCAACATGAATTCACCAACAGGGGTAGTCAATGACTAGCATATACTAGTCAAATACTAGTCATCTTGTATCTAAGTCCTACTAAGTCCTACTGTGCACTTACCTATGTGGAATTCAACAAATACAAAGAAAGACCACACTATTGGCACTGCTGGATAACTGGAATCTCCCAATGATCAGGATTATGACCAACGTATTTTGGCCATTTTAAAATCCAGATTGTTCAACGCGTCTCAACTCTTCTAGGGTCTTGTACCTGATGAGGACCCTAGAAGGGTTGAAACACGTTGGTTTCAGCTGCTTTGTATATTTTATTGAATGAGCTGTACCAAGTACTGTGAGAGGTTTATTAATTGGGTTCCTGCACCATTTGTGTGTCCTGATGAGCACAATCCCAGCAAGTGAGAAGTATGTATATATATATGTATATATATATATATATATATATATATATATATATATATATATATATATACATATATATATATATACATATATATATATATGATTTATAAATACTACAGGTCAGTGCAATTGTTTTCTCCTTTTTGTTCCCTTTGTTTTTTTCCTGGAGAGTTAACAAATAATTTAATACATAAAAATTACATTTTGGAGTGTTTAAGGCTCTATTTATTTTATTGTCTTGGATCTCAACTGTTTATTAGTATTTTACACCTTTTAAAGAAGCAGTAGAGGCCTAGTACATGACAACTCATAGGCCCGCGTCACATGGGCATAAGAGCATTGACGTACACATTTGTGCTGTGTATTTGCGCAATGGACATTGTATAATCATGAGCATTTGTGCATACAAAAAAGCACGCAACCATGCTCCCATTCATTGAAATAGGCAATTAATGTAATTACTGTGTATACTCGAGTTTTAGCCAACCCGAGTATAAGCCGAGTCAATAAGTTTTACCACAAAAAATTGGTAAAACCTATTGACTCGAGTATAAGCCGAGCTATACTCAAGTATATAGTAGGTAAAAAAAGCAATACTCACCTATCAGCAGGTGTCTGTCCCTGGCGCGATGCTCTTCCTAGCAGTGTGGCCAGCTGATGCAGTCTTCTTTCTGCTGTCCTCTCCCTGGCTTGCTTTTGAAATCCCCGCTGTCAGCTCTGTGATTGGATCGAGCGCCGGCCAATCACATTCAGAATGACATGACTGGCTGGCGCTCGATCCAATCACAGTGCTGACGGCAGGGATTTCAAAAGAAAGCCAGGGAAAAGACAGCGGGGAGAACACTGCAGCAGCTGGCCGAACTGCCGGGAACAGCATCGCGCCGGGGACACAGACGCCGGCTGATAGGTGAGTATTCAAGTTTTTTTTTTTCTGTTTTACCTCACTCAAGTATAAGCCGAGGGGGACTTTTTCAGCACATTTTTTTGTGCTGAAAAACTCGGCTTATACTTGAGTATATACGGACATCATGTGGACCCATTATAGCCTATTAGGCTATTCACATGTGCGAGTTTTCACACAGACTGATGGTTAAAGGGATGAAAAGCTACAGCATGTCTAATCTGGTCCGTTTCAGAGACAAGAGTAGGACATGGAATTGAGCGCTGTCTCGCACATTAGACAACACGGATTGTTTAATGCAAGTTTGCTCAACAATTTCAGGCACAACTCAGGCACAGCCATGATAATGCACCTAACACCAAAATGCAGACACCATCAAGTCTGCATTAATAACGAGTTTTTTTATATTATAAAATCTGCAGCTTCTAGGCCTAGGTAGCCCATAGGGCTTAAACACTTGGAGTGTTTTTGTCCCGTTTTGCGGCCGTAAAAATCAAAATTAGCAGCAAAAAATTCAATGTTACATTGATGGAAGTCCAGCTGCTGGCACCCCTACCATATCACGGGAATGTGGGTGCGTGGACTTGTGGCGATCCCAGCAGATGAACAGCTGCCAATCTAACAATTAAGCCCACTAAGCAAAGGTAACTTTGTGTATAACAGAACCTACACTGTAACAATTCTACGACTGCAATTATAGGAAAGTAGTTATTCTAATTGGGCTATAAAAAATATAGACAGTTCTCAGCCATGGTCCTTGGGACCAGATAACTAGGTCTGTGATGGTTGCCAATAGAATGATGACAGGTCCAATCAGCTTCTGTGGACCCCACCATAATAAATAGAGGTACGAGGAGCGATATTCCTGCCATGTCAAGCAATCTAAGAGATCATACTGCTTTGATTGGCTAAACAAATAAAGGCCCATTTAGACACAACGATAATCTCTCAAAAGATGTCGCTCGAGCGACTTTTGAGCGATCATCGTTGTGTCATTTACAGCGCAAGATGAGCAATCACCTTGCGCTGCCAGAGGAGGATGCAGAAGACATACAGCTGTTCCCCGGCTCCAGTGCCCAGCTGTTATACAGCCAAGCGCTGGGAGCGGAGGATGTAGAAGACAAGCTGTGTGTTCTCGCTTGTCTTCTGCATCCAGACGTTTTTTGCACGGACAGCCCGGCTGTTATCCAGCCGAGTGCTCCGTGCCAGGTATGGAGAACACAGCTGGACCGTTCTGTTCTTCATAACAAGCCTGTTATCAGGAAGCGGGATACAGCTGAAACAATAGTATCAGCTGTATCCTGCTGTAAATCCCTGATAAGGCTCATTGTCGTCTTTCAGCACGCTTGTCGTCTTTCAGTGACGGCCTAACGAAATCTGCACAATGGGCGCACATTTACACGCAACGATTATCGCTCAACAGATGGCTTTTGAGCGAATTTTGAGCTATAATCGTTGTGTCTAAATGTGCCTTTAGAGCACTTTGTTCATTTACAATCTGCCTATTTAGAAATGTAACAGATAGTAACGCAGCACACCAATGTTATTTCCAGCCAAAGGAAATGTAAGCACATGTACTGTATAGCTAGTGTAGGTGTCTATCACATGATTCGGTTCTGACCAGTCCCACGGAAATGTCTGACTCCCAGCTCTATTTGCAGAAAATAGTGCAATCTGCAGCGTTATTTTTCTGTACAAAGAAAAGGCAGAAACCTGATGGAATGAAAGCAAAATGAACACTTTCTGTTTGCTTTCCGCTTTTTTTTTATTTTTGAAACCCCATTGTAATCAATGGGCAAAAAAATAGATCAGTTTTTTTTCCATTCTACATCAGTTTCTCTCCTCTAAATACGGAGCAGACAGACGGAAACCCTGAACTGACCCTAAGGCCTCATGTCCACGGGGAAAATCAGGCCCGCTACGGATTCTCCATGGAGAATCTGTAACGGGTCCCTCCTGCCCCGCGGACATGAGGCATTAAAATAAGAATTATTCACCTCTCCTCACGCTCCGGATCTTCCCTTCTTCGCGGCTTGATCTTCTCTCCGTCACAGCCGGATCTTCTTTCTTCGGCCCGGCGGATGTGCTCGGCACGCCGGCTGCGTGCCACGCGCATGTGCCGGGCACATCCGCCCGGCCGAAGAAAGAGGATCCGGCCACGAAGAAGAAAGATCAGGCCGCGAAGGAAGGAAAATCTGCACCGCCCGGAGCAGGTGAGTGTAATTCAGGCGCGGGTTTCCCGCGGACCCGGACGGCCTCCATAGGCTTCAATAGAAGCCTGCGGGAGCCGTCCCCGCAGGAGACCCGCACTAAAATGGAGCATGTCCATTTTTTTTCATGCTCCATGATTTTTTAAATTCACTTTTATTGACCATCCACGGGTATTTATCTACCCACGGGTGGTCAATGCATCCCTATGGGGCCGCGGATCTGCGTGCGGGTGAAGAGTTAAAATCCGCTGTGGATTTCAATTCTTCTTTTCCCCTGTGGACATGAGGCCTAAGGGCTCAGTTAGACAAGCGAATTTGTCACGCATGTATAGGCGCGTTTTCAAAACGCATCTATTAGAACCAATGCTTTCCAATTAAAGTGGTCACATGTTCGTTTTTTTTTAAGCGGAAAAAATTTGCACCTGCAAAACATAGGACATGTGAGTGCAAATGGACCTGTCATGCGATTTTTTTCTACACGCGATGTGCGATTTTTTTCCCCAGGCCAATAATGCGCAAAAAGTGCTTGTCTGACTGAGCCCTAACGCAGGTGTGAGAGCAGCCTTGTCTAGACCTAATGAAAAAGGAACAGCAGAGTGCTTCTCTAGATATTATGTCCAGACATAAGTGCCATAATCGTTTCCAAAATCAAAACTTAGCTCACAAGGTTGTACTAAAGGCACAAAACCTTGAGAGCAAATTTATAGCCAAATTCACACGGGTATGCTACAAATTCCTGGTTAGACCCTCCTGGGTTAAATGGGGTAATAGTAATCTAAGGCAACAAACAACTAGGTATACGTTCCCTGAATGTATTGGGACCATTACACAAGCTCATCACAGACTACCTCTGAAACGTGTTTTCTGGACACCAATATAGGGGGATAATAATACATATCTTGGAATCCATGTAGTCCTTGATTGAGTCAGCCTAGTGGTCCCACATGCATTTGGGGAGCGCACATCTGGTTGTTTCTTGCCTGAGCTCTAAGCCATCCACTCACTGTACTCTTTGGTTATTATAACAAAAGGCGTCAAAGTATCCTAGCCTACCTATAAACCACAAACAATCTGTTACAATTAGATGCAGGATATTATCATGGTTTTGCATATTTAAACTCTGCTGGATATTAAGATATTCATATTTTAAAAATCACAAAAAAAATCTCCGCTTTTGTAATTAAAATGCATTACGTCTCCTTAGCTTATTCCACAGTGGAGCTATCAACCTAATGTCCCTGCCATAAACACATAGGAGAGAAGAATGAATTAATCGGAAACTGATTAACAGAGTGCTCAGGTCAAAAAAAGGGTTAAAAAAAAAATCACATTTCTTGCATGGTGCCACTTGGTGCCAGTTCTAAGCAGGCTTGTTCACATTCTGCAAATCTTTTGTACTTTCCATTTTAATACATGGCAATAAAATATCAAAATAGCAAACCTCAGTAAGACAGAAAGCAATAGATTCAAATCCAATCTAAATCTGACAGCATCCAGAAGGTAAGTCAAGAATAATTTATATAGTCATAAATGGGTGGCACAGCTATAATGGGGCTATTAAATTATTCAATTATATCCAAGACTCGAAGAGTTTACATAAATGTTTAAGAAAACAAGAATGGAGACACGGATCTTCAGATCTTTCTATCCTTAATACTGAGTCCATATGAATACACTGAGTCATACTAAAGTTGCATGTACGCAGGACCCTTTCCTGATGGAGGTAGACTTGAATATCGTGAGCATTTTCCCCATTAGACGAACATATAAATGGTATGACAAGTACTAACTCCCTTGGGTCTATTGGAGATCCATAGTGAGTAGAGATGAGCGAGTATACTCGCTAAGGCACATTACTGGAGCGAGTAGTGCCTTAGCCGAGTATCTCCCCGCTCGTCTCTAAAGATTCGGGGGCCGGCGGGGAGCGGCGGGGGAGAGCGGGGAGGAACGAAGGGTAGATCTCTCTCTCCCTCTCTCCCCCCCGCTCCCCGCCGCAACTCACCTGTCACCTGCGCCGGCCCCCGAATCTTTAGAGACGAGCGGGGAGATACTCGGCTAAGGCACTACTCGCTCGAGTAATGTGCCTTAGCGAGTATACTCGCTCATCTCTAATAGTGAGTACTAATCCAGTCAAACTGTAAATTATTTACTGATTTAGTAAAAACATATAAAGAAACATTTATGCTTTGAAAATAAAAGTAAAACTATACGTAAACAACTTTCCACAAAGAAACAACAAACTTTCAAAAAGTTACATAATAATAAACAAATCCAACATTTACCCCATACGCATGATACAAAGTAACGAATGCCATTGTCTCTGCTGTATGGTCCCTCATACACCTTCTCCCACACTTCTCAGACACAATAAATCACCATTTGCATGGATATTTGCCTAGCTCAGACACTGTCTATAAAATATTGGATCTGGTTACAGCTTCCAACTTGCAATCATTGAAAAAAGTCACCCAGACTTTTTATTAGGTACATGAAAGAGTTATTAAAACCTCCTGGTCCTAAAAATTAAATTTAGATTCATTGAAAAGACAACAAATTGTGGAATAAGAGCCATATAAGTTGTTCTTTTATAACTAGGTGGTGCCTATTTAGCCAAACAGGGATGTCACATTTGACAGGCTTGCTTTATTATACACCATATTGGTAACTTGGTTTATTTGTAATGGTCAACAGAAACATTCTGAATGATTATGTGGACGATTTTATGGCAGTGAACGTAGAAATTCATCATCTCTAAAGCGGGATCATGGAATTATATACAGATTGGAAACCCGGAATTTTAATAAAATTGTATGTTCTAAATACTGGCATCAAAGAAAGAGACATTTTAATTTTCCGGTTTCTATATTTATACCACTTTCTTCCCTTCATTATGTATTCCATGACTCTTCCCTTCATTCAGTTAAATCCTGTTGTGAAGTTAGTTTGATCTTCATCTTCCTTCGTTTTCCTTCATATTTGTTCCAAGTAGTTTTCTTTGTTATTGAGAGATTAAAATGGATCTTACTTGATGGACTCTGCTTTGGTAAAAGCCCTTCAGAACTGCATTGAAGACACTCAGCCACGCATCCAGTTCTATCTACCTTCCTATGTCGTTAATTATAAACAATAGTATTTATTTCCAGAAATCTTTCAATAAAGGACATTTCTGAGTGCAATAGACTTCATTGGCTTTCTCCAAGGGGTTTTCCAGGAAAATACTATTGATGACCTATCATCAGGATAGGACCCCAACCAATCAATAGTTGATTGGTTGGGGTCCGTTGCTCGGGTCCCCGAATCATCAGCTGAGTGGGCGCATGCTGTCAGCGTCGCAAATACAGAGGTCAGAGCAGAAGTCTCCGTGCCGACCTTTGTGTAGTGGCCGGCGCTTGTAACTGCAGGCATGGTTCCTATTGATTTCAATGAGTTCCGTGCCTGTAGTTACAAGCGCCAGTCACAATAAGGAGCTCGGCACGGAGGCTTCCGCTCCAACCTCTGTGTATTTAGGGAGCTGACAGCATGCGCCCACTCAGGTGATCAGTCAGGTCTCGAGCGACAGACTCCAGCCGATCAAGTATTGTTGACCTATCTTGATGATAGGTCAACAATAGTATTTCCCTAGAAAACCCCTTTAAGGCAAGACATTTATATCGTATACTCCTCTATAGTTCCCAAAGGGGGTATCAATTGCCAAATGAACTCTCAATACAATATTCCTTTGCATTTCCTTACACTTTCTAGATTAGATTTTACTCCTAATTTGCTTTATCCTTCTACAATGTTTGGACTTTTAAATAGTATCTTCAACATAGTCTTAAAGGAGATGTCCAGCTATTGGTCAACATTCCCTCTATAGCACCCACTGTGCTAAAATAACGAAAGGAGCAGTACTTAAAGGGGTTTTGTCATTAAAAAAATTATCTAAACTTACCTATTCCTTCCCTGTCTGTCTCCTTATCACATCTTCTCCTGGTTGAGCTTCTCCCGTGCCCCAGGTCAGCTCACTGCAGGCTGAGCCCAGCTTGTTATGAAGGCTGCTCATCACAAACTCCTTCCTGCTGGGTCAGTGAAGGTCACATCCCTGTGCTGTAGCTTCACTGCCTAGGAAGGAATTGTAATCTATTTCAGAGATAGCTCGCATGAACAATCTCTGAAGAAGATAGGCAGTCCCCCTGCTGGCCTGTGAGCTGTGACGTAAAGTATATTGGCAGACTGCCAACCAAATGTACGTAACTTCACAGGAAGGAGCAGAATCAGGCAAGTGGAGGTGAAGTGAAACCCCAGACTGCAGGAGACAGGAGAAGATAAGGGAGGTGAAGATCTGGTAAGTAGACTGATGGGGGAGGAATAGATAAGTAAAGCATTTTTCTTTTTTAGTGACAGAACCCCTTTAAGGGCCATTTACATAGGATGATCATTCAGAATAGTTGAAATTTCTGTGGGAGTACAAGAATTTGAACTATGATCATCCCCTGTAAATGCATGCAGCAAGTGAACGACTGAATGACTGTCTATTTACTATGAATGAAGACGGGCGGCGGAAGAATGCTCACCAGCCGCTCGACTTCCATTCCGGCAGTACTGTGAGTGATGCCAGCGATACTCACTCCTGTGTAATAGCGCAGGAGCGAGCATCACTGGGACGAGCTGCCAGGCATCATTTGCCTGTAAATGGGGAATTTCCTGGCCTCTGTACCTGTGATCCAGCACTGCAGGTCTGCTATGGTCCTGGTATTTGCTGTGGCAGATTATGCCACCGGAAGTCACCTGACCGCTGCAGACAATCAGAGATTGCAGCACCATTGCCCGAGATCCTGGCATCAGTGCTTATTTTCTGGGCTCCACAATGCCAAGCATTCAGAATGGTGATGCTACCGCCTCTGTTTGGCTGCAGTTGTCAGGTGACTTCCGATGACATCATCAACCGCAACAAAGATCAGCTTAATGGCAAGGCTGCAGTGCTGCATCATGGTAGCAGAGCACAGATAAGCACCGCTCCTTTCATTATTTTAGCACAGTGGGCGCTATAGAGGCAATGTTGTCCAATAACCAGACAAACAGTCTAATTGCAGATCTTTCTTCTATTCACTTTGTAGAATCACCCTCGAAATGTTCCACCAAGACATTATGCACCTGTAATAATGAACCTGTAATACCTGATAACACCAAGCCTGTAAATAAATGATAAAAGCAATCAGAAGATGATGTTTGTCAGAATACAGATTTTTGTGCATGTTTGGAAAGAATCTTGTAGAAACACTGCAGAGAACACGATTCAAAGTGAATATAAAGTCATATGCTCCATAAGGCGATAACACATAATTTTGCAGTATAATGTTATAACGTGTTTTACAAAGCGGCAGAAATATCACTGCCCCCCCCAGCCTTGCTTAGTTTTTGGTATCCAATAGTTACGACCTGTACGCTCCACTACTTTACTGGTCAGGCATGCTCAGTACCTTCAACTTCTGTAATGATAACACGGTTTGTACAGTTGTGATTGCCCACTCGTCAGTAACTGGCAATGGTGTATTGTGGGAAATGTAGTTTTTGCACTCCTGCAGTCATTTTAAATAACAGTGTGGAAATGTGAAGCTGGTTGGAAAGCAGTTGTGGTGCATGTTGGCAAAAAAAAGGTCCTGAAGTTCAGGGCTTATTTACACGAGCTGGCCGATATACGCTAGCGTCTGAACTGTCTTCCCCTTTCCCTCCCCCTCGCCGTCTCTCTGCCTCTCTCCTCCCCTCCGGCTGTTTCCCATTGTTGCCTGAGGACAAGCGGCAGGAGGTTAGCTCCGCCACCTGCCGGCCCTCCCACTGCAAACAGTCAGAGGCAGAGAGCTGGCGAGAGAAAGGGAAGGGGGAAGACAGCTCACATGGCAGTGTACGAGATATGCTCCTGTGAATAAGCCCTCAGTTTGACAATTTAGAAGAACGTTTGGATTATAGGCAGTAAGTGCAAACATTAGGGAAATTTTGCCCAATATCCAAAATACCCCTTTAAGTTCCTGCCAAGCGCTTCTATTATTTGCAGGTACATGACTGAATGGGTGGGTCTTAGCAAAGGTGATGTGATTCAATGATCTTTGTGTCCTTCTGCAGATAGAGCAGAGGGGGGAGGCTCCTGCTGCAGGCAGTTCTCTTACATGCAGACACAGGGTTGTTTGGGACAAAGAAGGGGAACACAGCTGATCTGTTGGGACACATAGAAAAGCTTAATTTCTATATTTTTTTTAGTTTTGTCAGAGTTTTAGGATGATGATAATGATCTTATTTTATTCCATTTTTTTGTTGCAAGTGCCTTAAAACACTTACTGAACCCTACTAAAAGTCACTGTGAAATTCAACACTGTCATGGGGCTCAGTAAAAAGCTGAATGGGGCTACAAGCTGCCCCTTGCCCAAATGCCGAACTTAGGGGCAACATGTTGGGTGGGCGATATTTGGTTTTGTGCAGGTTCTCCACTGATGATCACAGTGAATGATTAATTCGGTAATCATATAGCGCACACCTCTTCATAGAGCATGAACGAGGACTCTTATTAGCTGCACATTTCCATTACACTGAGCACACAGATGATGATGCTAGAATTATTTCATTTGCAGATCTTGTACAATAGTTTCATTTATTATGAATATAAAATGAATATAATTGAGAAATAAATACAGAGTTAGTGGTGTGTGTTCTTCATATGTTATCTGAATGCACTGATGATGAGGCACATTACAGATTTTAATTAGGTACTTTATAACATAATGGGAACAAATTACTAGTCAGATTAGAATTTGCTCCAGTTATTCTTTAACTTCCATTGTAGTTAAATGCCCATGGATAGATTCTGATAGTAACAAGGTTCACAAACATTTCAAGAGTCTGAATGAGGGATATTTGTATATTTGTGTTCAGGCTGTGATTTGTGTAAAATATGATAGTTGGTCTCATCCGTCTCTTGTGTTGAGCCGCACATGACATGCTGGGAATGTTTTACTGTCTGTCATACTGAGCTGTCATTTTCCTTTATGTCAGGAAGGAGCAGACCAGCGGCACTATAAGGATAAGTTCAGACAGTGCAGTTTTTGTGCATGTTTTGCATGCATTTTAGGAAAAAAGTGGAGAAAGAAAGGAGGTCTTCATATTATAGTAAATTCCAGAGCACAGTTCCCAAAGAGTGAAAAAGCATGAAAAAACCCTTTTATGCAGAGCAATAATAGGGCTTCCGCAGATGTTTATGGGGTCTTGACTTTGGTGCCATACAGACTTTTTAGCGGCTGGATTCTGTATGTGGGGGAGAACATATATAAGGGACCTTTCACATTAGATGGAATATTCCTCAACAGCAGTGTTCAATATGTCCTCCTGCGGAATATTCAGCACCAAAATCTGCACTACTAATGTACGTATTTTGATGGGGAATTGACAATATCAGAATTCTGCCAGCAATTTCACATCAAAATCTGTAGTTAGCAGTGCGGATTTGGGTGCGGAATTCCGGGACAACGCTGTTGAGGGATATTTTGCTCCATGTGAAAGGTCCCTGAATGAATAGAGTCAGGCAGAGTATGTGCTCTGGTACACATAGGCTGCTGCACTGTGCATAAATCCTTAGGGTGCTTTCCCATGGGTGGAATTAGCCTGCAATTTGCACCAAAATCCATGGCTTAATTGGCCACTGTGGAATTCTGCTACAAAACACACAGGTCTAACTGCTTAAAAAGATGAGCGTATGCGCAAATACGCCCACTGCTAAGGAGCGATTTGCGCACTGTAAAAAAAAGAAAAGGAAGAAAGATAGGTCCTGCCCTATCTTTTCTCACTCTTAGTAACTACCGTGTTTCCCCCAAAATAAGACACTGTCTTATATTAATTTTGCCCCCAAAGTGCCACAGTGTCTTATTTTCAAGGTAGGGGCTTATACTCACCTGGTCCGCAGCGTCCCGATGGTCTCCGGCGGCGCTGCGTTAAGCTGCAGTGTCCTCCACGCTGACATCTCAGCTTCTTTCTGGTGACGGAGCTTTGAATGCCCTGCCTCCAGCAAAGCAAGCTCTGTGATTAGATCGAGCGCCAGCCAATTCCAGCAGGCGCTCGATGAGCCAATCACAGCCATTCAGTGATGTCATTCAGTGAATGGCTGTGAATGATCGAGCGCCGGCTGTGATTGGCTGGAGCTTGATCCAATATCAGTGCCCGCTTTGCCAGAGGCGGGGTATTCAAAGCCTCGTCACCAGAAAGAAGCTGAGATGTCAGCGTGGAGGACACTGCAGCTTAACACAGCGCCACCGGATATGACACGGGCAGATATGGAGGCTGTAGTACCCTTTTAGGACGCCTCTAGGTTGGATATAAGATAGGAATATGGGACAAACATGGAGTCCTCCAACTGGGATATAAGATGTGATTCGGGAGAAACATGGAGGCTCTAGTACCCTGTTGGGAAGCCTCTAGCTCGGATATAAGATGTGATACAGTCAGGCATGCAGGCTCTAGTATCCTATTGGAATGCCTCTAGCTTGGATACAAGATGTGATACAGGTGGGCATGGAGGCTCTAGTACCCTGTTGTACCGCCTCTAGCTTGGATGCAAGATGTGATACAGGTGGGCATGGAGGCTCTAGTACTCTGTTGGGCCACCTCTAGATTGGATGCATGATGTGATTCAAGCTGGCATAGAGGCTCTAGTACCCTGTTGGGATGCCTCTAGCTTGGATATAAGATGTGATACGAGCGGGCCTGCAGGCTCTAGTACCCTGTTGGGCCACCTCTTGCTTGGATACAAGATGTGATACGTGGTAGAAGGTGGTTCCCTGTAGCTCCGCCCGCTCTCTATCCCCACTACAAGGATTTCCTTATTCTCCCCTGCAGGCGAACCCCAGTCTCGCCGAAATGGGGATATCCCTGCAGCCCAGCTGAAATGAAGGGAAGCCCCGCAGAGAAGGGGGTTCCCCTGGGGCTTTTCTTCACCTCTCTCTCTGACCGCTGCAGGGCAAGAGAGGTTCCCCTGCAGAGGAATTCCTTCTTTTTCCCTATGGGGAATTCCTCGTTCAGGGGAAGCTGAACAGCCTATTTTAAATCTCTCACAGTAAACTCCTGTTAGTCGCTTCATCCCTGCGGGGACTAACAGGAGCTAACAGACAGACATTTAAAATGTGCTTTTGTGTTTAGTAGCATGACAGCACTCCCTCCCCTTATCTTCCTGCACCTCCTATTCTGATTGTTTAGAAGTTTAAACTAAACAATCGGCATGTTTACCTAATCAACCTCCCTCCTCCCCCTTGTTTTTCAGCTCCCATAAGAGTCTATGGAAATTCCTTTGCCTCACATACCAAAGATAGGTCAGGTCCTATCTTTTCATGCAGCAGGGAATTTCATTTGCGGGATTTCAGTCGCACACGTCCTATGATTTTAGGTGCGATTTTTTTTTTTACGTGCTTAAAATTCTCCTGTCTGAATGTTTTCATAGGAATCCATTGGTTCTATTACCCACAATTTTTTTACATGGGTAATATGGCGTGCATTTCACGCTCATGTAAGAGAGACCAAAGGTTTGTGGATTTTGATATGGAATTCAGGGCCCTTTCACACGAGCACATATATGGCGCATTTTTACGCCAGGGCGTATATATGCACCCATGAGAGGCATTGATTTTCAATGCATCCATTCACACGGGTGAATTTACGGCGCGTAAATACGCCGTCAGTGTGAAAATTAGAACTTATACGTGGCCGGCGCATATATACGCTCAGCCAAAAGATAGTTCTGAAACTATCCTTTGGCCAATATATGCCGGCGAGTCCCATAGCCTCCTATGGGAGCAGGGAAAGAGAAGAGAGGGGGAGGCATTTTTGCAGTGTCCAACGCTGCGAAAAGCTTACAGGTGCCTCTATATAGGCATTGGAAGGCATCTCGAGGATTTTGGCAGAGTGAGGGATTTCCGGGGTGCAGCGCATTTTTTCGCTAAAAACCACGCTCATGGTCGTGTGAATAGATGAGAAAAGGCTCGTTGTGATCGCGGAAAAATGCCCATTCAGGGACTTATACGGAGTGCGTGTAAAAATGTAAAAACGCCTCTCCGTTTATGCGCTCGTGTGAAAGAGCCCTTACTGTGTCTTGTTGAGCATACTGCAAGCTAATTCCACCCATGTGAAAGCACATTGCATAGCGATATACCACAAAATCCACAATAGCAACTCCACAGAGAAATAATGCAAGTGTAATTACTGCTGTAGATTGTGTGGCATGCTCACTGGGGAATTGTATTGCATATTTTGGTGCAAAATGTCAAATAGCACTGACGTCTATGACGAAATTCTGCATCCCTGTACAAAACATTTTCCCACAGAAATAAGATTTGCTACAGAATTAGGCCTCATTCACACGAGTGTGTGCTGGTGCATACATACGCGTGTACAAAACCGGCGTACCCACGTACGTACACAAACACGTGTGAACACAGGTCCGCGGCTGCTGCCAATGGCCCTATTGAAAGCAATGGTCTGCCAGCAACCCCTGCAGTGATATTTAGGGAAGGGCTTTAAATATTAGCCCTTCCCTGAAAATCATCCCTAGCA
Source organism: Eleutherodactylus coqui (assembly GCF_035609145.1). Taxonomy (NCBI): domain Eukaryota; kingdom Metazoa; phylum Chordata; class Amphibia; order Anura; family Eleutherodactylidae; genus Eleutherodactylus; species Eleutherodactylus coqui. The sequence continues at coordinate 60,917,338 of NC_089848.1, read as the reverse complement.
GGTGCAAAAAGTAAAAAAATATATATACTCACCTCTCCGCTGCTGCTGGGTCTCAGGCGCATCTAACTGCTTGGGTCCCAGCACTGTAATGAAGTTCTTTCAGCAGGCAGGGATTTAAAATCACCGCCTACTGAAGGTCAATGTCTGATTAGCTGAGCGCTCAGCCAATCACAGGCACTGCTCAGCGATGCATTGAATGTTAGCTGAGCGCTGCCTGTGATTGGTCACAGCGCTCAGCCAATCACAGATGCGCCCAAGGCCCAGCAGCTGTGGAGAGGTGAGTATATATATATATATATATTTTTTTTTTTTTTTTACACAAGCTAGGAATGATTTTCAGGGAAGGTTTATATTTAAAGCCCTTCCCCGAAAATTACTGAAAGGCTTGCCGGCACCCTATTGGCGGCACCATTGAAAGCAATGGCAAAACATTGCGATCCTCTGCCACAGCTGTTCAGTGACAAGGGGACTCCCCATGGGGAATATTGACACGCACCACTCATGGTGCACGCATGTCCTATATTTTCCAGGTACGTGCGTTCGCATGCCTGTAAAACACGCACATGTAAACACACCATAGGGAACCAATGGTTCTAATATATGCATGCTTTTTTGCGGACGTAAGTACGCACATAAACACGCTTGTCTGAATGAGCCCTTACTGTCTATGTATGTGTGGCAGATTTTTTTATCCTCATAGAAATACATCATGTACATTTCCAGAGGCTTTTATGCTACGTGTAAATCCACTCTTAGCGAACTTTCACATGAGCTGATTATTTCCTCAACAGCGCAGTGGAATTCACCACCATACAGCAAATTCAGCACCAAAATCCACAAGCCTGACATGCAGTTTTTAATGGGGAATTGAAAACACTGAATTCTTTTGGCAATACTACATCAAATCCATACTTAGCTTGTGGATTTGGCTGCAAAACTTTCTGCACGGCGAACTCCGCTGAGTGCTGCCAAAATTTTCCACTCATGTGAAAGTTCTCTTTTACTAACTGCATCAAAACCAGAAAAGTCCAGTTGACATACCATTAGATATTCCTATTTCCATGTATTTCCGAAATAAACAACAGTAGCTCAGAAAGCGCCTTAGGGATTGTTAATGGGACTTCCGCTTTTGCATTTCAGATCCTCTGAATCCAGGGAGAGCTGCAAAGACAATTGGCAATAAGATAATCTGGGTCAACACTTTGCATATTCTAAGAGCGCAGACATTTTTTTCTTTGTTCTTGGTTTGTTGTACTCTTTCCATGTATGTATGATGTATATTGTTAGCACATGGAGATTACTGCAACGACTCCCAGTGCGTGAACTATGATCAAACCCTGACAATGAGGATGACAGACTATTTCCCACAGGTTTACTCATAGGCACATACCCTTTGTGCCTTAGGGAAAATCTGGCCCATTACTATGCCTACTCCATGGCACAACTAGCAGAATAGCAGAAGTATGCTTGAAGAGTGCAGTAAAAAATGTTTAACGTTTCATGAAAGCAACCTATAATATAGTAACATAGTATGTAAACCTTTATGAAGACAATGTCCACCTAGTTCAGCCTCTTTCAACCCCATCTCCCTCCCCCTTCTTGGTCCAGAGGAAGGCCAAAAAAAAACAACAAGGAGCCAATTGAGCTAATTTGGAGGAAATAATCTCAAAAGGTGTTGAAATGTTGCATCCAACATGTGTGGATTATTACAGTTTAGCATAACATTGCATTCAAGACAGTGCCAGATCAAGGCTAGCCGAGGACCCCATGCAAAGAACCTAGTGAAACTCCCACGCCACTAACGATGATTCGTTAAAAAAAATGCCTTATTAGTTAAGTCAAATCATTACATCCATGGTTCACAGAGGAGGATCCTGAGCGGAGGACCCCTTCTATTAGAAACATATGCTCTAATGCATGTGGACAGCAGTTGTCCTGTTGAGTATGATCTATTTAAGGTACGACTTATTGGTTGGACAGAAGCTAAGATGCCATATGTTCTGAGCCCATGAGATGTAAATCCAGCATGGAAGGTTCTGTGTAACAGTATATTTTCATGGAATTAAATAGAAAATAATGCAAGTAAATTTCATTAATTATCTAGCAAGTCACCAAAATACTGAAGATTGATTTCTTTATTGTTTTCTTTAGATTATGGTCATACTATAGGATACAGCTTTTAACTGGAAACATAAAGACAATGATTGGCTGATTACATTGTTATCAACACATTCAGTATTACATTTTTAAGGCTGAAAAAATAAATAAATAAAAATGAAGCAGTATTATTTTAGTTGCAGCCTACTGTGAAAGACAGGCAGTAATCAGAGGCTTCCTGAACGCTCCTGCACAATGCCGAATACATTGCCATAAGCAAGCCTGCAAATTGAACAATCAGTGCTAAGAGGGTTTAACTCCAAATGAAGAATGCCAGTGGAAATAACTCCAGGGACCTTTTTACAGATGGACACTTGTAAATCTAACAGGATTTCCTACTGCCTCAGGTGAAATGAAGACTGCCTCATTAAACTGTCTGCAAGCCACTGTGAGCTACATTGCTCATCTGAACGACAGCGGAATAGTGCACACAGCACAGCAATTCATGCCCTGTGCATTATGCAACATACGCATACAATCAATAGACACAATGCTAAAAACGGTCAAAGAATATAACAAAGCCTTCATGTTTAGACAGTGCTTTACATTTGTTTAGATTTGACTGTAGACATATTTACATGAAAAACACATATTTAACAATTTTCCTTACTGCATGTTTTCAATTCCAATACTGTATCACTGTTTAGGTCAAGTTATTAAATGTATTCTATACTAAAGATGCCATGCACAATTATTATAGTGAGGTCAATAAAACTGGAAAATCATTGTATTGTACAATGTTTCAATCAAAGCCTGTTCATATGTGATTCTGCATGATAAATATATTGTTTAATTGCCCCTGTTAGCAGGTATGAATACAGTAACTGAATTGGTGTCAATAACCCTCCTGAAATGTGCCCGGGACTGTGCCCATTGTGTACTAAATAGAGATGAGCGAACATGTCCGTTACGGACACATCCGCACCCGGACACCGGCTTTGCCGAACACTGCAGTGTTCGCGCGTAAAGGTCCGGGTGCCGCCGGGGGGCGGGGAGATGCGCGGCGGCGCGGGCGGCAGTAGCGGGGAACAGGGGGGAGCCCTCTCTCTCTCCCTCTCCCCCCCACTCCCCGCCGCACCCCCCCGCGCTGCCACGGCGGCCCCCGAACTTTTTCGCCCGAACACTGAAGTGTTCGCAAAGTTCGGTGTTCGGGCGAAAAAGGGGCGGGGCCGAACGTGTTCGCTCATCTCTAGTACTAAACCATAATAGCTGTGGCAGAATTTTTAAAATATTCTGCCCCTTTCAGATACAGAGCATCACATGAATCCATAACTACGCAGCACAGCTCCACTGCATGTTGGTTCAGTGGTTATTATTGTTGCCTGGCAGAATTGGTTCAAATCCAACCAAGAACAACATCAGTATGACGTTTGTATGATCTTCCCATGTTTTGGAAGGGTTTTCTCCCAAGCATGGCCTTATAAGTTTTCTCACATCTTCTAGGTACTCTTCCTAAGGAGAAACTATTCCCTTTCTGACCCACGTCATAAGTGTCTCACCCAGTCAAACCAGCAATTAGAGATGAGCGAGCATACTCGTTAAGGCGATTTACTCAAGAGAGCATCGCCTTTTTCGAGTACCTGCTGGCTCGTCCCTGAAGATTCGGGGGGGGCTTCAGGTGGCGGCGGGGGTGGGGGGGGTGGGGGGTGGCGGCAGAGGGGAGTGGAGAGTGAGAGGTCTCTTTCTCCCTCCCGATCCCCTCTGCAACCCCCCGCTCACCCCCGCGGCCCCCGAATCTTCAGGGACAAGCCAGCAGGTACTCAAAAAAGGCGATGCTCTCTCAAGTAAATCGCCTTAACGAGTATGCTCGCTCATCTCTACCAGCAACCTATTGCACATGGATGAGGAGCAAAAAAACTCCAGTCTGTCTGTGTATGGTTTATCTTTTCCTTCTGGATAAGACTGTGGCCTAATATTCACATGCAGGAATGTTGCCTTCCAATAGGTTGCACTGTAGAGGCCATCTTCCTATTTGCACAGATTTCCCAAAGGGACATACATGGCCTTATAAGTCTCCTCAGATCTTCTGAGTACTCTCGCTAAGGGGAAACTATACCCATCGTCTCCCACACTCCAAAAATATACTGAGAGGTTAAATGACTTCCTATAAAATTGAGGCTATACTTTACATGTGTCTGAAATAGGACATTTAGATTGTCAGTCCCATTATGCACAGGGACTCATATGACTGATAATAATCCATCTCCTAACCCACCTCTCACCCAGCCAGCCAGAAACCTATTGTACAATGACCAGGGGCAAAAACCTTGGAGAAAAACAGTCTGTACATGGTAATCCTTTCCTTCTGGAGAAGACTCTGATTTTGGCTTATATTCCCAGTCATTGTTACAAAGTCTGTTAAAAAGTCTGACATTGACTTGTACGGAAGCTACCTTCTAATAAGTGGCACTGCCAATGCATTGTACCATCTCAGATTTGCATACAGAATATGTTGGCATTATATAGGCAACAGAAAATAAAATAAACCTTGCGGCTCCTCACCAGGCTTCGGCAACTTTATTTTTAGGATTGGTGATGATCCCAGAGGTTAGACCACTATAGAATATCTAACGGAAGCTGGTCAGATACATTAGATCAGTGTTTCCCAAACTTTTTCAGCCATGGAGCCCTTTTTGAATCAAAAGTCTCTCGTGGAGCCCCAAAGCAGGACAGAGTGTGTAGTGAAGGAAGGGGTTAGGGGCGGGGCTTATCACAACATATCATTTTTACCTCCGTCGTTATAAACAGGACAGGACCGCTTAAAAACAGTACATGGAGTAATGCTGGAGTGCTGGATGGACTATTGACATACATTATATTTAAATTTAACATGCTGCGGAATTAAATTCTGCTCCACGTGTCAATATCCACACGGGTTTTGTGCAGATTTTCTCCATAGCGTGTGGATGAGATTTTCAAAATTTCACCCACTTTTCTGCTACAGCTACTGTGAATTCCACAGCAAATGTAGTAATAGTAACCCCTATATTGGTGGCCCCAGTATAATAGCATCCCCTATATTGGCCCCATTATTAATAGTGTCTCCTATATAGGCCCTGGTAGTAATGGTGTCCTCTACATTGGCCCTGGTAGTAATGGCGTCCCCTCTATTGGCCCCAGTAGTAATAGCGTCTCCTATACTGACCCCAAGTAGTAATAGTGTGCTCTATATTGGCTCCAGTAGTAATAGCCTCCCCCCCCCCAACCCATATACTTACCTTCTTCTTGTAGTCAGCGCTCCTCTGCTTGACACTGATCCTGGGTGCACACTGACATCAGTGTGTGTGCCCAGAATGTTTCCTCCCTTGTCCTCTCCTGCGGAACTAAGGAGGAGACGACTCAGGGGAGAAGGATCCTGGGTGCACACATTGACGTCAGAGTGTGCACCTGGATTAGCTTCGCTGCGTGATTACTGGCCAGGAAGCCACTGCACCCCAGCCAGTAATTACTACTGTGGTGAGCAGATGATGGCACGTGCCAACAGAGAGGGCCCTGTGTGCCCCCTTCGGCACGCGTGCCATAGGTTTGCCACCACAGCACCTTGGTCGGAGCCCCTGACTATCACTCACGGAGCCCCAAGGGCTCTGTGGAGCACAGTTTGGGAACCGCTGCATTAGATGGAAGCAGGCAACTATATAATGTGTAGGGGATGTCCTCTGAACCTCCCCAATTGTTGGACTTCAAAATGCCCAATCCCTTTTTCTTGTGGTGATAAGGTGCTGCCAGAAGTGTCTAAGAGCAGTCTAGTACCCTCTCCCCATTGAGCATGCATGTTTATGATAGAGTTAGAAGGAATAGTGTGTGAAAGATACTCAAATATCGCTTTGCATTACTTCTTAGAATCATGAATGGGATCTATGAAAATATAAAATACATGTAAATAAAAGAAAGCAAAAAAACAACAGAAAGACAAATATTATAGGTAATTTTTTATTTGTTTTTTGAATGTGGGGGTGTTTTCTTTTTACGTTTTTACACCACAGATCACTGGGTAAATCTCAGTCTACAGACTACAGACACATTCCCTATGAATCTGTAAACATCATGTACTATGGCACATTCTTCAAAGTATTAGCGGCAGACTTAGTAGATTCTAAATAATAGCAGCGTGCCATGGGTAGGAGGTTATATCATATCACTGTGAGACTATGTATGGATCTCTGGTAATATACAAACCTGTCATAAAAGCACATTTCTCAAATCCGCACCTCTATTACTTTTCCTGTGCAGAAAAAGCAGACAAATGCAATAATTGGTAAAGATGGCATTTTGCCTTTAATGGCGATCTATTTCATTCAGCAGCCTCCAGCTAATAGGACTGTTATTTACTCCTTTCAGGAAAAGTACTGAATAGTGTGAAATGCGCTAGTCAATAATGTGGGCTAGCTAGATAAATAATACTTATACTGTTTTCTGACAAATCCTTCTAGATCAGAAATATAAATAACACCCCGTTATTGTCAGCTTACTGACCCAGAAAATGGCATTCTACAGGAAAGCAGGTCCAGGATCTGAAAGTGATAAAGCCTTGGGGAATAACTATGTTTATTGAATGGAATCTAAATATATGTTAAATGTAACAAGTTAAATCTGATTGTAACTTAGTGTACCAGCCAGCTGCCCAATATGGATGCAGAGGATATAATGTATTCTTTATCCCCAGTGACAAAAGGAAAATCAGGCTGTCAAAAAGATAATATCTAAAGACAGTGATATTTAGAGAGGACATGCCAGCAATCCCGAGATTCATGTTTTGTGACATATTCATCATTGCATTCCGAGCATGCTCAGAGCGTGGGACTAGGAAACATAGAAACCAAGATTGTAGCACTGGGCAGTGACAGCTATCAGCTTTCCCTCCCACTCCTGGCTGGCTGTATTGCGCCCCTCCCCATTCCCAGTTTCTATGTTTTCCACGCTCCGAGCATGCTCAGAATGCAATGATGAATATGCTGTTGTATTTCCTATAAAAGGACAAAACTGCACCTTTACTTAGAACTCTACATTGTTTTATTCCTCTGTTACTCCTCCTGTAAATGTATCGATAAATTGATAACCATTACGAATTTTCCTGCTAATTGGTTATGGAGATACGAAGTTGTCAAAGCACCTTCTAAGTTTGTTATTTAATATGTTCTTTTGTCTTACTTATTTAGGTATCTTTTTTAATATAAACTGGTATAATTGACTTACATATTCTGCAATGCTGTACACAGAATACATTTATATCAGTATATACTGTATATTGATTTAAATGTAAAATGACCCTCTGGTTTTGGGACACAATTTTGTCCCTGAACCAAAGGGGGAAGGTAAAAACTACTTGCTATCATTCTTCTCTGCAAATGTTCTTCCAATCTGCCAATTCAGGATTTTTTCAGTCTCTCAAGATGACCACTACAATTTTCTTGAAACCTCTCCTATTGGTGAGTGTTGATCACATGAACATTGTAGGCCAATCAGAGAGCAGATATAGTGCATTGGTAGTTTAACACTATCAATGCACTGTGGGAATTAGTCTGAAGATTGCATCGGCAATCCTATTGAGATTTTGTGGAAGAAACAGAAGCAAGGAGTTCATGGGAGGAAACCCACCAACATAAACAGAGCTGAAGATGTTTTGAATGGAAGAATGGGCAAAAATTCCTGCAAGGTGCAGTAAGAGTGGATACTCCATCTATACATCTATTTAAGCACCCAAAAGACTACCCCTGTTCACGACTCGCGGTGCACATCTTCAAAGCTGCTTCTTCTTTTCTTTCTTCTTCTTTCTGTCTTTCTTTTCTGCTTCTCTACTCTTCATCTTTCCTGTTCCTCGGTACCACGCTATATTACCTTACACTCCTCCCCCCACCCCATGTTTTTTTCATTTTGTTTATTTTTAAACTTAATTACTTGGTTTCATAGGCCTCCCTCACACAGCTGTTTTGTACAGCGCTTAGCGCTGCTTTTTCAGCACAGCGCTAAACGCTGTACAAGGCTCCCATTCATTTTAATTGGGCAGCTCACAAAAGGCTAAGAATGCATCTTCAACGCTGCGCTTTGACAGCATTGCATGTTCTATCTTTGGCCATTTTTAGCCCTGTGTTGCCCATTGAAATGAATGGGCAGTGGTTTTAGCGCTGCTGAAAACAAAGCACAACTTGGTACCACGCTTTTGGCAGCGCTAAACGCCCTAGCTACACTACCGGAGTAAAAAAAGATAAATCAATACTCACCTTACAGGTCCCCGGTGGCGCTCTCGGGACTTGTCAGCCGGCAGGGGAACTTTCGATGGTAATGGAGATTCTAAATCCCTGCCTCCAGCAAGAGTTTGCTCTGATTGAATGGCTGTGATTGGACACATCCGGCGCTGGCTCTGATTGGCTTAGCCAGCTGTCACTCAGTAGCGCTCAGCCAATCAGAGCAATCGGCTGGCTTCACATGGTCCTGACAGCGGCACCAGGGACAGCACCTTCACCAGCTAGGTGAGTATTGATTTTTTTCTTTCATTAGCAGCCTTGGCTGCTATGCCACCGCTGCTGAAACCAGGCGGGATCTGCAGTAAACGCAGCGTTGAAAAATGCTGCATTTCTGCAAATGCCTGTGTGAGTGAGGCCTGACTGTCATTTATGTTTGGAATGGATGCAACTTAAGCAATGGGAGAATAACACTCTAAGGCGATGTGCTGGACTAATCAACAATTACCGGAAACATTAAGATGCAGTATTTGCTGCACAAGGGAGTCACACAAGATAGTGAAAGCACAGGTTCACATACTTTTGCCCCTCACAGACATGTAATAGTGGACTATTTTCCTTAATAAATAAATGACCAAGTCTTATATTTTTGACTCTTCATCCACTTTTAGGACTTGTGTGTAAATCCGATGTAGTTTTAGGTCAAATCTAAGCAGAAATATAGAAAATTCTGAGGGGTTCACAAACTTTCAAGCACTACTGTATATATCACAGACTCACATACAACTGGTCATAGGCTGATGAGGAGACTTTAGCTGGCTTCTCCTGAGGTCTTCTTAAACATGCAGCAGATAATTAGAAGAAACTGCAGCTGATACATATATTGACCGCACACTTCTTACAAGGTGTAACGTTAATGTGAACCTTGAGCATGCACAGAGATTGGGGCTGTAATGCATCTTTTTTTCACTTTTTTTTAATTGCATACAGATATCTGTGTGACTGATTTATTACATTGTACCATCAGGTCACATGAGAAAATGTCCACTTGGTTTCCTTGTCAGCATTACCTGGCAGAGTATCATTTTATCATTGATAGAGTCTTTCCCACTGCTATTAAACCTACTATAACAGGTCACAAATGGCCTGGGGAGAGGAAAAACACTTCTGTTCTCTCTCTTACCAGGTAGTCTGTGTTACATGACCCATGTGCTGGCTGTAATGTCAGATCATTTTTCTTTTGAAGTCTCTATACAAGCTTGTATGGCCACAGAGGAACAGAACAAATCCATAAGCGCTCTGAACCACCCAGAAGGCCAGCTTTACTTCTAGGATGGAATCAGATCAGTGTCACATCATGATGGTTAAAATACAGCCAAGATATAGTAGAAATCACTAAATGACTGGTTGGCTGTTTGTCTAGCTCTGGGAGCAACAATGTTGCAAAATGAATGAAAGTTTATAAATAAAGGCATTCTACTATTCCAAGTTAGTTTTTTAAAAGTATGACAATTTACCTACAAATCTATCACTTATATATATATATATCAAATATATCACTTCCTTATTGCATATATAAACCATATAGATTAATATTAGTTCTTGATATGTACACATTTGCACCTTTTTTATTATTTCAATACATGTAAAACAAGTTTTGATTAACCAGTTATGGACCAGGGTGTTTCAGTCCTAAAGGACCAGACACTTTTTAGGAATTTTACCCATGTGGTGGTTTTAAGGCCCCATATTTTATTTCTTTGGCTACCAAAATTATTTTTACTGTGTTTTTTTTTTGTGACATGTAGGGCTATTTTCTAAATAGCTTCTTGCACTGATTTTTTTCCCCATTATTGTGTTTTATTACAAGTAAAAAGCTAAAGAAAGCTTTTTTTTTGTTAATTTATAGTTGTTTATTTTTATAATTATATAAGTATATTTATGTTAAAATAAAGTACAGGAATGGGTTCCTCATTTTGTTTCTGATAATTTGATATAGATATTCTATGCTCTCAGGCTACAGGGTGGATATGGAATCGGTTTAGATTGGCATCGGCGGTGGGTTGTTTTTATTGTTTTATATATATTTTTATTTTATTCTGTCATTTTTTTCACTTATTTTTATAACTATTTTTTTTACCTCTATCTATGCCTCCCATGATGTCATATAAGATCTCTTGGGAACATTCACACTGCCTTTTCTTTTTATTTCACACTTTTCCACTGTAGCTGACAATAGTCACTGGCAGAGCTGATCTGGGTTTTCTAAGACCCTGTAAACCTGCCTTGCTGGTGGGCATGCAGCAATCATGTGATCATCGGGTTGAATAGCAGAAGCAGCGCTTCCCGTTTCTCTATTTTACAATATAGCACTCATTGAGCACTATGTAGCTCACAGAAGAGAAGGCAAAAGCCATTAAAATCTGCTTCTGCCTTCTCCGGATCCTCGGCTGTCACTGATATCTGAGGACCCGACCTGCTTCTGTGAGACTGCAGAAGAAGGATCTTTAATCCCACACTGTATTTTTACTGTGGTGTGGGATTAAAGCCCAGGACCAATAATTATGGTCCTCATCAGGTTAAAAAAACATTTTACCATTTTGAGTATAAAGCTTCTATGCAGACCTATGTATTTCCAGGGTTACGGACTAAAACAAACTTTGTGTTCTCTGAGCCTGCAGTTATATCTTGTTCTCTTCCAGTGACCCCTATTTTCTATGTGCAAGAAGCACGGGTACTTGGGAGTATGCCTAGGGCCACATGGCAATTTGGATCATAGTGTCGGCGCTGTCTTCATTGTATACATCATATCACAATGAAAGTGAATGTGGTTATGTTATGACCTGCAAGTTGCTGATACTCATATACGACCAATTGCAAAAAATCCAGCCAGTTTGGATTTCTTACAACTGTTGTGTCATGGTTGCAGCAAGTTGTGCGTCACGACGCAATCACATTCACTCTCATTACAATGTAAGGTAGGCTAGGTACACTGCATTCTTTGTGATAAAGTCCTAGTACCCTGTTTCCCTGAAAATAAGACCTACCCTGAAAATAAGACCTAGCATGATTTTCCAGGATTTTTAAGGATGCAAAATGATTTTTCAGGCTTTTTGAGGATGCTTGAAATATAAGCCCTACTCCAAAATTAAGCCCAGCTTACAGTTAATTTAAAAAAGTCTATTTAAATAGTGTCCAAGCAGCTATACATGTAAAAAAGTTAAATATTTTTGAGCAAAAATTAATATAAGACACTGTCTTATTTTTGGGGAAACACGGTATATCAGATTCCCACATAATAAAATAAAACACAGTTTAGTTTGTATTGTGCGATGGTGGAGACATAATTCTACACAATATGTCATTGCATTAGAAGCAACTGGCGCGTGGTATCTTGTGATCAGTAACGTAGTATCATGCTGACCGCATCACAACTTGTTCTCAGATCATGAACTGAACTCTCCTCTGTGTCGCAGAAAGTAATATTTGGCAGTTATGGGTAAACATGGGGACTTGAGTGACTCTGACCATAGGCAGATTGTTGATATTCAGAGATGTGGTACCAGTATTTCTGAAACAGTCACACTTGTTGGCTGTTCCCAAACCACAATATCAAAAGTGTACCAAGACTGGTTGAATCATGGACAGACATCCGATATGAGATCACACATTAGCAGGCCCCTTACGCCTGATCCTAAATGCGAGCATTGGGTGGCATGTCTTGTATCAACAACGTGCCACAGTGTACTAATTGACCAGCAGTACAATAGCAAGGAAGCTAGACAAATTTCCACAATGATCATTTGGCATACCTTGTGTTAACTCGGGTTCAACAGCCAAATACCGACAAGGCTGCCTGTGATGACCCAGCGCCATCACCAACAATACCTTGCATGGACCTAGGAAATCCTCAATGGATATTGGACATATGGCAGAAGGTAATCTGGAGTGATGAGTCCCATGTCCTGCTGAACCATATGGATGACCAGGTCCACATCTGACATAAACAGCCTGGAGCTTTATCTAATGGCTGCACTATTGGGAATAAAAGAACTATATCAGCAAAAATAGTTTTTGTTAATTAAGATCAGATGGAGAAATATATTTCATTTATCTAATCTCTATATTTTCTGATGATACCATTTTTTATTTTGTTCTCTAGACATGACTATGGGGGCCGACATCTTTCCTGACCTACATTTAACAGCATTTAGAGATATGCTTTACAGCAGCCTCATGGGCCATTCCCCCAATGGACAGGAGCTGACTTATTAACTTGTATGGAAGAGTGCTCTAATTATGTTCTGTGACCAATGCAGAGGTCATTGTGCGGGGAGAGGAGTAGATAGTCAGAACTAATCACCAATTATGAATGGTGGATCCTGTGTTATGTACATATAGGTGTTTACCTCTCAGTGTAATCTCTGTATATGGACTTTATATGTCTGTTTTCTTCTAGTACTGACATAGTTAACCAGTTCTCTGGCTCTCAGCTCAGCTGTGGGGTAATAGGCATACTTTCCTATTTACGCTGGGCTATGGCACTTCCTCCTTGCCTGAGAATTGTTGTTGTTTTAGTCTCTGACACACAGCTTTCCTAGGAGACCTGTTCCTGTCTTTATTGTCTGTTTGATCCTGTGCCTATATCTGTATTCTGTTTATTGGTTGAGTCCCTCTCTGTCTATCCCATTTGTGTGTTTGGCTCTGTCATCCTGCATTGCCTACTGGTTCTTGTCTTCTTAGCCTGCCCTTTGTCTTGTATGTTTGCTGCATCCTCATGTTTGTTTCTTAGCCTGGTGTGAGCCTGATCCAGTTGCCCAGCTAAGGCATCCTGTACTTATTCCTGTGTACACCTTTGTTTACCATCTGATCCTGTCCCTGTCCTTGCTTGTGTCTTTGTGGACGTTTGTCTGCTGCCTAATCTGGTCCTGGTACCGTTCTTGGTTCCATGGTTTGTACAGCCCTGTCATGTGGTATTGGTGCATCCTGTGCCCAGTACTTCTCTCTTGTGTCCCGCTACGGATAGTCAGGCCCCAGAGGAAGGCAGTGGGACCGTTCTTATCAGGACGCCTACCCCACTTGTAGGCAGGGGTTCCCCATCTTCTTTACTAACAAAGGGCTAGATTCCTCATCTGACCACAAGGGGTCAACTACGAGCCACTTCAGGAGTATCCCAAAAGCCAAACCAGTTGGTTGGTCCACACTCGTTATTCGTAACACTAACTTTCTGATTTTAATTAACTATAGCTGCAGTCCAGGGGAATACTATAAGTTGCATGCAGCTGAATGCTCTGCTGTGAACTACAGCGCTAAATCGATAGTTAGGATTAGAAAGTTGTGGTACAAAAAGTTTGCATGTAGCCTCAGTTTTAAGCACAAAATGGCAGAATTTTTCAAGTGAAGACAGTTTGCTGCTTTTTTAGATGCAAGAAAAACTATATTTTAATTTTTTTTAGCAATCTGTGGGTCGCAGTCACAACAACTTGCAAGTTACACTGCAACCCCATTGACATCAATAGGAGTACGAGGTGGCGGGACTATACAGAGATGATTAGTTGTGCAACCTCGTCGCAGCCAAAGTCACTGTGTAGCCATAGTCTTACTGCTAAACACCACATTTGTAGGCATATGGCAACAATTAATGATGGAGAACAATCTTTAAATCAGCAGTTGGAGTTTATAATTTTTTCAATAATTACCTTTACATCTTCTTATCCATCAGATTAGCAAAAATATTGGAAGCTTTATTGCAAAAACACACCCGTAGAATACAATTCTAGACAGATACGTGACTACTAGCATCGAATAGACTATTATATACAACAGTGACAGTTTTCTTTAGTGCTGTCTTGCAGATTTTCAAGTTATATGGGGTCTGTTAGGTGACGTCACAGTGTCCATTGTGATTGTTCCCAGCAAGAGAAACCAAGTAATCTTGTAGATATGATACCTTTTTTACCCTTTGCAATCCAATTTTGGATTCAGGGTTTCCTAGGGGGCTCTCTCTTTCTGCCATTATACAATGGCGCCATCTGCTGGCTAGAGCCAGTACTGTGGTATCGAACATGCTGGAGAGGCCCCCGACAACAGAGCGGCCAGTAACATACAGTAAGAATACCCTGCCGGACGTCTTCCGACATCGGAGCTGTACAGCCTTCAATCAGAATGTCTTTAGACGTCAGACAGTGGATTGGAAAGGGTTAATAGCTAACAAAAATACATGATTTTATAGCGAGCTTGTGAACCTCTCTAAAATGCCTGAAGAAGAACTCGAGAGGTTCGCAAGCTCGCTATAACATCATGTATTTTTGTTAGCCATTAAAAGGTATCATATCTACAAGATTACTTGCTTTCTCTTGCTGGGAACAATCCCATTTGACTCTACTGGCTACACCGTACCAAACCTTTGTGTCCATTGTTTTACCAATAGTGCAAATGTTGACTCTGTTTTTGATGCAGCAATGCTGCTCATTTTGCTATGGAATTTCCAGCTACAGTAAATCCGCAGCATTTCTGTTCCTTGGCCATTAGGGTCTCCCTTCCTACTAACGTGTTGTCCACTGCCTGCTGTCAAATATGTTACTGGAGAGATTGCAACAGCATAACAGGAAGTGGATGAGGGGAATGAGTCATTATGCTCATTGAAGTCTAAGAGAGCAGAGGGAAGGGTTTAGGGGGAGGAGGGAATGACACATGCAGACTTCCTATTGGAGTTAGTGATGGGTTATCTACTGCTGTTGATTCATATCTCCACTGCTCAGTACTGCTGTATACTGTTCTAGATGCTGATGTTATGCCTCCGTGTGTGTTGCAGACAGGGTGCAGAATTTGCAGTTCTTTGGGCACAGTCTATAGAACAAAGCACAGCAGACTCCTTCCATCATTCTAAGAGAACTGAGAAGGAAATGTATGTACACCCTGCAAAGGGGCAAAATGGTGATAAATGCAGCTTACAAATCATATAATCCACATATATAGTGTTATTCCTCATGTATGCACACATGGCAGCTAATTCTGAAAAGTCATATGAAAAGTTAGGTAAACTTTAAAGGCCTTATTTGAAATCTTACTTATTAATGTTTATTAACAGACAGGCATAGTTGGCAATATATCTCTTGTTTATTTTTGGCCACGCCCATCACCATCACTGCACCCCTTTATCGGCCAGTTTGATCAGAAGGTCCTTTTTAACAATTATTTGTTGTAGAGCATTATTCCTGTACAGAAAGGCTGTTATTCATAACATACATGAATCTACATTGCAGAGACTACTATGCAGATCAGTGAGGGAATAAATAACCACAAAATTACAATAAGGAGGAAAATACCGGATTTTCCTGTCTTAAGACATTTTTGGAGAGGCAGAACATTTGATTAGTCTATTGAAACACAGAGTAATAGATTTCAGTATATACCACCTCTTGGCAGGGGGGGTGAACGGGAAAAATAGTTAAAGAAGAGGGTGATGAAGTGGAACTATAATCCTGAGACATTATACCTGAAGGGTTAGAATCTTGTTTTTAAAGTGAGTGGGTTGCAACTTACCTTATGGCTAGTGGATTATGATGCTTGCTATATTCCTCCAAGGGTTAAGGTAAAATACAAATTTGGGGTTTGGGTCTATTGTTTTTAATTGTTTTATTGGTAGTAATTAGAGATGAGCGAGCATGCTCGTTTAGCGCAACTACTCGAACGAGCATCGCTTTTTCCGAGTAACTGCCTACTCGGACGAAAAGATTCGGCGGGCGCTGGGGTTCGGGAGGCGGGAGGTGGAGCAGGGGTTGGCAGGGGGAAACAGGGGGGAGCTCTCTCTCCCCCCGAAACCAACACTCACTCCCGGCGCCCCCCGAATCTTTCCCCCCGATTAGGCAGTTACTCAAAAAAAGCGATGCTCGTTCAAGTAATTGCTCTAAACGAGCATGCTCGCTCATCTCTAGTAGTAATATTTAGATATATATTGTAATATAATTTTGTATTTTTTAGGGACTGGTGATGTTGGGGATCAGAGTTCCTTCTGTAATCAGCCTTTTTATACTTTGCAATAATTCCACTTCACTACATAATTTATGCAGCATTCTGGCCCACATGTGGCCCTCAGGTCATAGTTTATGCACCATAGACTGAATAACAGCGTGCAATGTCAATCACCTGCTTCTAACGCCAATATCATACTGTTGTATGTTGAAAGAGGAGGTTGTTCATAAGAAGGATGCCCATAATTGAAGTATGAAGAAGAACAGCTAAACTGATATGGATCTCAGAGAACTACAAGTACAACAAAAATGTAAAATATTTAAATGTCGTTAGTCTTGGAAAGAGCTGTTTTAGGAGGGACCTGATCAATTTGTACAAATATCGGGAGGCCCGCAGCGGATTTCGGCTATGAGTCTGGCCGGCAACCTTGTGTATCTGTAGTTTCTGTATTGCGGATGACTCATCATCGGTCATGCGCAGTACAGTTCTTTTTTTAAAATACTTGTAATATTAATTGCATATGGGCTGTGGGTCTGATGGCCTCCATTGACTTCAATGGATGCTGCCCGCGCGGAGTCCACAGCACTATAGAGCATGCTAAACTTTTTCCTCTGCTTGCAGATTACGGAATGGATGCGTTTTGCTGTGGATCTTTCTTGCGGACGCTGATTGCCGATTCCGCAATTGAAATCGGCCTTTGTGAACCCCCGTCTTAAGGCCCATTTACACGCAAAGACAATATTTCAAATTATTGAAAGATTGACAGTTTTAGTGATCATTTTGCAGAAGTGTTAATGGACTCTAATGTCCATTAACACTTTATCATCTTCATTTGTGTGTAGAAGGGCCTCTGGGAGCTGTTTGCAGAGCATAGCATGTGGGCTGGGCTCTGCACACAGCTCCATTGTTCTTGCACGGGCTGTCGGCAGAATACAATTTTATCTCTGACTCCATGCAGAACACAGCGTGCGGTCCCTGTTATCTCTCTCCGCTTTAATGATGGATTTTAAGTTCACCTTAAAATCATCGTTCAGTCAAAAAGGGAACAATGGCAGTGTTTATACACAATGATGATTGCACATTTGTGGTCATTTGACCGAATTTTGAGCAACAATCGTTGCGTGTAAACGGACCTTTACTGTAAGGCCACTTCCCAAGATAAGAAGGCTTTGCTTCAGCTGGAGGCAAAAAGGTTTTTTGAGCTGCAAAAAGGCTTCTTTACTGTAAAAGCTGTAAATCTCTGGAGTAATGTAGCTTTCTCCTCTGGTAACGAATATGTCTTTCTCAGCACTATATGTACATAATTGCTTAGTACCGACATTTCTTGTATAACAACACACTAATGAAAAATTTAATGAACAAAGTTTCCCCCATCTGATATGTTTTTTACTATTAGATTGAAATCTGGTTCTCACTCGTGAAAATAGTTATGTTTTACCCATATTCAGAAAATCAGTAACCTTGTATAAAACACAGACAAAAGCATAAATGAAATGAAAGATAAAAAACAAACAGGTAAAAGTTTATTGCATCAGTTCATGTATATAAACTTTACCAGTAAGAGCCAAGCTAACTTGTAAACTAATTTAATTATGGGCACAAATATTGCGAGACGATACACCATACACAGTTATAAAATGTTTGCATGTGTTAACACTCCATAAAAAGTAAAAATATATATCAAAGGAAAGTATAAAGGAAAACATGAATGAGAAAGTGACAGACTACAGTAACATATGAGGTCAAGTACACCAAACTAAATTCATCAGACGTGAGGAAAAAAAATCGAAACTCCAAAAACATTTTCACATTATTTTTTGTGAATAATGATAAAAAATAGAAATTGCAATATTGTCTTAGTGGCTATGGGACCTGACTCATGTACTGTCATGTGCATATAATTGTTTAACGGATATCAAAAAATTGTAAATAGTTCTACAAAACAATGAATAATGTACAATCTTCTATCTGAACTCATCATCTTTCCCCAATCTCACTCAACACCCCTACCACAGTTATCATTCACAATCAATGGCTCAATACTTTACTCAGCCCCACATGTCCGCTGCCTAACATCTGACTCTGCCCTGTTCTTCAAACCCCACATACAAGCCCTTGTCACCTCCTGCCACTTCCAAGTTAAAAACATCCCTCAGGTACGATCTTTTCTCAACCTCAAAAAGGCTAGTGCATGCCCTTATCATCTCCCATCTAGACAACTGCAGCAGCCTTCTCTGTAGACTTCCATCAAGTATTCTTCCATCAAGTATTCTTCCAATCCTCAACTCTGCTGCCAGGTTAATCCACCTACCCCTATTACCCCCCTGTCTCTCCCCTCTGCCAATCTTTTCACTGTCTACCCATTTTTTAGAAAATCCAATTCAAAATAGTAGCAATGGCATACAAGGCTGTCCACAACCTGTCTCCTCCATACATGGCTGACCTAATATTCTGGTACTCCCAACCTGTAATCTCCAATCCTTGCAAGACCTCTTCATCTGCTTTCCTCAAGTCTGCTCTTCATACAATAATCTACAAGATTTCTCCCATGCATCACCTTTGCTCTTGAATTTGCTTCCCCAACACATCAGATTCTCAAAAAGACCTACCTCTTCAAAATATACATTTACGTCCTAGAAGTTTGGAGTATGTATTGAGGGGGATTGGATGGCAATCCCTCTCCATACAATGTGGGTGCCAGCTGTTTCTTATAGCCGACACCTGCCTGAATTGAGCTTTTTTTCGGCACCACGACTTCAAGAAAAAATGTAATAAAAAGCGATCAAAAACTCATATGTGCTAAAAAAAATAGTACCAATAGAAACTATGGGATGTCCTACCAAAAATGAGCCCTCACACAACTATATCGACAGAAAAACGAAAAAGTTATGGCTGCGAGAAGATGGAGACAGAAAATAATGTAAAAAAATGAAATAGCTTTGGAAAAAAATAAAAGTAATATTAAAAAAATATATATATACCGACCCATGGAATAAAGTTATCGTGACATTTTTATTGCAGTGTGTACGCCATAGAAACAAAATCCTCTCAAAGATGGTGGAATTTGTTTTTTCTTCCATTTCACTCCCCTTTTTTAAAGTTTTGCAGTAGATTATATGGTACATTAAATAGTACCATTGAAAATACAACTCGTCCCACAAAAAACAAGCCCTCAGTCACCTACACTGATGGATAAATAAGGAGTTTTGATTTTTTTAAAAGAGGGGGAGGAAAAAACGAAAATAGAAAAATAAAACGTCCGCATCCTTAAGGGGTTAAGCCTTTGCCAGTAGGGTCCTCACTTTCTCTGTATCAGTTTGTTGATACCTGATCCCTGTTTATTGTTCCTGTTGTTTTTCATATGTAATGCATTTAACCCCCTCCCCTGTTTTCATTTGGACAGTCCTTAAATTAACAGCTCTTTAAAATAAATAACAATCATCATAATAGTATCTTCCCAGCATGGCGTCTGTAGATCATGGCTAATGCATTATGGCAACTACCATGTTTTTTTGAAACATGTCTTCATTGATGTCCAAATCATATATCATAATTTTGGAGGGCAAAGAAAAGCTGATGGAAGAGGGGACAGATGTAAGTCAATGAAAAATAATTAAAGGGCCACTGTGGCGAATATGTTTTTTCATTAATTATGTAACTCCTCCCCTTCCCCCTCCAGTATATATAAGTTGGCTTGTTTTATCCTGGTTAGTTGTTCCCTTCTATTTGAAACTGCTGATCTCCTCCTCAAGTGGTCATGAGCTCAATTCTGTGCATCTCAGATTTACTTGGGGGTTGTGCTGCCTGGACCTTACCACAGAAAACGCTTAGAGAGGGAAACAGACACTCTTATCACAGTGACCGATGATGACAGCACAGCTCCCGTCACACAGTTGTAATAGAGAAAATCCCAGTTTATCCTCCTGACTGTATACTTATGATCTGTCACTTATTTAGAAGAATATATAAGATAATGATAATTAAACTGTACCTCCAGCAGGCAGAAATGGTAGAGCCTCTAGCCAAGGGCGTAACTATAGAGGATGCAGGGGATGCGGTTGAACCCAGGCCCAGGAGCGTTAGGGGCCCCATAAGACCTCTCTTCTCCATATTGAATTAAGCATTATAGTTGGGGGCCCTGTTACAGGTTTTGCATTGGGGCCCAGGAGCTTCAAGATATGCCTCTGCCTCTAGCTAATGCTGTACTGATGCATCATGTGATTAAGATCACTGAATAGTAAAAGTGAAAGTATCATCAAGATGGTGCCTGACAACCCTGACAAGAGGCTGCACTGCATGGAAATGGCTGCACAGGAGACATCTAGAGTGTAACAGACAATCGGATGAGGGGATCAGGAATGGAAAAATGTGTTTTTGCTGGAGTAGCCCCTTAACAATCACTCTCCTTTTTTTTGGCTGCATGTTAGTTAGTTTGTTTGTTTAGCACTAGAGATGAGCGAGCACGCTCGGTTAAGGCAGTTACTTGAGCGAGCATCGCTCTTCTCGAGTAACTGCATACTCGTCCAAGCACATTCGGGGGGGGGGGGCGGATCTCACTCTCTCCCCCGCTCCTCCCCGCCGCTCCCCCGAATCTGCTCGGATGAGCGATGCTCACTTGAGTAACTGCCTTAACCGAGCGTGCTTGCTCATCTCTATTTAGCACCTATAGTCCGACAGAAAGTTGTCCTTTAATGGTGATTATATTTGGGACCATAATGCTGTGTATCAAAGTACCAAATCCAAACGTCTTCTAGAACAGTTTTCCGCCCAGGAAAATAGAAGTGCAAAATGAAACTAACAAGTGAATAAATATAATTTCCTCTCATTTACATTTCTGCTGCACCAAGATTAATTTAAAACTCCAGAATTCCCTTTGGATGGATGTTATTTTATACACATTCTAATGTTATGCCTTTTTTCTCATTAGCAGCCATCTTCCAGAGATCATCAGAACACCGCCCAAATTTATGTACATATTTGCAGAGCATTTATCCATATTGTTTATATTTGATCAAAAATACTTTTGGAATATCTAGAACTCATTAAGATTTACCACTTCAGCCTGATGAGCAAGTATAAATATGACTGAAAATACCATGAATTACAAGTCTGCATTCTGTGGGCTATTTAAAAAATGTAATAAAAAAAAACAACAGATTAACAGTTGTTAGTTATTGTACATGCTTTGCAAATTGAAAGTAGTTTCTTATAACATGCATTATTCAGAGGGTATTATAGCAACCCTCTGCGTTTGGACAAACAAGGAGGCCGCACCAGCTTCTCTGACTACCTGATGGACACTGTGCATTGGTATGTGTTATTAGTCTAAAGTCCCATTTACACACAAAGATAATCTTTCAAAAGATTGAGAGATTGAAAGTTTTAGCGATCATTTTGCATGCGTGTTAATAGACACTAATGTCCATTAACAGTTTATCATCTTCATTTGCATGTAAAAGGGCCTCCTGGAGCTGTTTGCAGAGCCCAACATGTGTGCTGGGCACTGCACACAGCTGCATTGTTCTCATCAAGGCTGCTGGCAGAATATAATGCAATCTCCCGATTACCGCTGAGAACACAGCAGGCAGTCTGTTGAGAGATACTTTATCTCTCTGCGGCTGAATGATGGATTTTAAGTTCACCTTAAAATCAGCGTTGAGATGAAAAGTGCCCAATGATAGCGTTTACATGTAACGATTATCGCTCATTTGCAGTTGTTTGAGCAAATTCTGAGCGATAATCGTTGCATGTAAATGGGCCTTAAGACACTACACAGGCTTTGATTGACCAGTGCTGCTTACATGAGCAGTACTGGCCAGTCAGAGCAGCATGTAGTGTCTTAGACTACTCATACATACTAATACATGTGCATCAGGTAGTCAGAGAAGCCATCTTTGTTTGTCAGGGTCTGGAGGTTCACTTTCAAGGGGAACTCTGGTGAACACTGGTTGCCATTTTAACAATCCATTTCTAAGTCATTAATAGCTAAGCATTACATGGATACTTGGGGTAGCTAACCAGTAACAATAAAAGGTGTAGATCGCCTTCTATACTGAGTCTCCAACACTTCTCCAGTGTAGAAGAAGATGTAATATTAAAATAGCAAAGACCAACATTCATTGACCATGATGTGTCTACTCTTCTATTGTGTCTAAAAAAAGGTCTCGTACCATATACATGTATTACGAGTAGAGATGAGCGGGCGTACTCGCTAAGGCAAACTACTCGAGCGAGTAGTGCCTTATGCGAGTACCTGCCCACTCGTCTCAAAAGATTCGGGTGCCGGCGGGGGCGAGGAGCAGCGGGGGAGAGCGGGGAGGAACGGGGGGAGATGTCTCTCTCCCTCTCCCCCCCCCCCCCCCAGCTCCCCCCTGCTCACTCCCGCAACTCACCACTCTTCCCCGCCGGTACCCGAATCTTTTGAGACGAGCGGGCAGGTACTTGCATAAGGCACTACTCGCTCGAGTAGTTTGCCTTAGCGAGTACGCTCGCTCATCTCTAATTACGAGCAATCCATTTTTTTCCACTTTTACATCTCGTCATAGACCTCAGATCAGATCTGTTTTCTAGCTGGGAGGAGGTTTGCTTCAACAGTAGCCTTCACTTCTACTCCATTTAACTAATTTCTCAGTTTAGTGTTCCTTTAATCCATGATCATAAACACAAAATCATAGGAATATGGGGAAAACTTATTACTACTGTCTTCAAATTAGACGGCTTACAGCTAGACCAGGCAGACAGAAAATGTGCCAAATTTATCATAGTAAAGAAAAGCAAAGTTAAGCTCATTGAATACCAGTAGGACGCACAAAATGTAGAGCTGCGCCATGTCAATACAGAAGGATGAAGATTCCAGTATAGTTAAACTGCAGGCTTTATTGTGTAGCCATAAAATCCAGCATAATGACATCAGCGGAAATTTACTAAGACTGGCATTTTCATAGAAATCTATGCCAGCTAGGAGCTGAGCTGGCATAGATTTTTTTTTGTAATTTACTCCAGTTTCTGGCATAAATTATACATAAATGTGTCGATCCAGGGCGATCATGCCCCCTCCCAAAAAAGCCCCGCCCACTGTTCATGAAAGCACCAAAGCCGACACAAACAGAAGAAAATATGCAAAAGTTTTGCACATGTGGCATTTGTTAAAAAATTTGAGCCTCTTCTACACCACAATTCTGCCATACAGTACTTAGTAAATGTCCCAGACTGTGTTCTCCACAGTGGTAAATGCTGACTGTTCAATCTGGCACATCTTGTTATAAAATTTTCTTCATGCCATCTCTAGGTTGGTTTACGTTTTGGCCAATATTTTACCCTGAAAATGTGGAGTATGCCTCTAATAAATCAGGGGTATTTTAAGACTCCTCTTTGGCAACTTTTTCTAGACACTTTTCAAAATTGTCTATCGAGGTACAAAAAAAGTCTAAAACCCATAACGAAGCAGGTGCACTAGTCTTTAGGTACATTTTGAGCTAGACATCTGGTGCATTTTGATTAATAAGTCTTTCAATATTTTTAATATGTTGTCAACTTTATTCTTCTTATCATCATTGAGCTAACAAACTACAAGGCAAGGGCCAAGGAGACCATAGGTGAAGGTAGAAGTTACTCATATGGCATGATAATGGTAGCAGGTATATTGCAGGTTGGAGGCTTTCCGGAAGAGGTGGGTTTTCGGGTTTCCTTTTGAAGGTATTGAGGGCTGGAGTCTAATGGTTTGGGGTAATAAATTCAATAGTATTGGAGATGCCAGTGAGAAATCTTCGAGATAGTTGTGTGAGGAGCAGAGAAGAGGAATGCCAAGAAGGAGGTTTTGAGATGACTGGAGATTACGCTTGAGGAGATATTGGGAGATTAAGTCAGAGATGTATGAAGGAAACAGATTATGGACAACCTTCTATGTCATTGTTAGTATTGTGAATTGAATCCTCTGGACAATGGGTAACCAGTGAAGAAACGGACAGAGGGTAGAGGTGGAGGAGTAAAAAGGGGAGAGGTGGATTGGCCAGGCAGTAAAATTTAAGAAGGGCTAGAGGGGTACAAGAGTGATGGATGTGATGCCACAGAGAAGGATACTGCAGTAGTCAGGGCAGGAGATGATGAGTGAATGTGCTAGCTTTTCTATTGACTCGGGCTTCAGGAAAAATCAGTCAAGGCAAAGTAGTAAGATGTGCCTTCTTACATTATCTTCATTACATTACAATAAAAAAGGCTTATTCATGCAGCTACTCATGTGGGTATAACAAATAACCACATAGCAATACTTGTAATTAGGTCACAATCTGCTGTGAACACAACTAATAGAAAATGATTCGGGTTTTTGGAAAGGTGGTGATTATTATGTTATTAACTGTTCCTTGTATCTAGTACCGTAGCCCCTATATTATGGTATGTGAAGTCAAGTTCAGTTCCACACATATTCATGCATCCTGGCCTATCAGTAAAACTAGAGGTGTAACCTGATGCTCTGGGACCCCAATGCAAAAATATGTAACAGGGCCTCCCCTACCCTGTGCTGTTTTTAATACTCATGATGTCTCATGGGGCAAGGAGACCTTCAAATCCCCTCCGGCACCAGGATCCAGGTGCAACTAATACCTCTGTACCCCTAATAGCTACTCCCCTGAGTGAAGCTTATCACATGATACAACTGTAAAACATGTAACAAATGATATAAAAATTAATAATAACATAGACTCTTTATTAAAGATTCCTCACTGCTCTTCTTACACACATGCTGGGAGGTATATGCACATCTTGGGGCCTATAGTCAAGTCATCACTAGAGAATGGTTTAATTGCTTAATCATATAAATTACAGTCACTTAATCATTTTAATCACCATCATCCAATTAGCACAGAGTTATGGCCTCAAAGCTAGCCGTTATGCAAATGTTTGCTCCACTGTATGCTATTACTAGCCATATTTCCCAATTCCTAGCTGACAATGAGCGATGACTGGAAGAAGTAAAGGTCAGAATTGTTCTTGTTAGTCTGGTAGATATTGTGCAAATATCACATATGAAAGCTTTGATTAGTAATTAATTACTTGTACGTTTTATTATATTAACAGCAAAGTAATATGCACTGTGTAATTCACTGCAAAATAATTGTTGGATAATAGAAGTAATTGGGTAATAGAGATCTACAATCACTATAGAATGACAACCTTACCTTTAGTCACACACTACCAGAATGTATTCCATATCTATACATAAGGGCTCTTTCACACGAGCGCATAAATGGCGACAGCATTTTTACGTTTTCATGCCTGCTCCATATAAACACCTGAATGGGGGGGGTTTCCCACAATCACGGCCAGCGTTTTCTCGTCCATTCACACGACCACAAGTATCGTTTTTAGTGAAAAAATATGCCACACCCAAAAAATACTGAGGTAGATTGTCCTCAGTATATACACATAGAGGCGAGGTAGATTCTTCTCAGTATATACACATAGAGGTGAGGTAGATTCTTCTCAGTATATACACATAGAGGTGAGGTAGATTCTTCTCAGTATATACACACAGAGGTGAGGTAGACTCTCCTCAATATATACATATACTGAGGAGAATGTAACGCTCCACTATTTGTATATACCAAGGAGAATCTTCCTCACCTCTATGTGTATTTACTGAGGAGAATCTAATGTTCATCTATGTGTGTATACTGGGGAGAATGTAACTGACCTCTGTGTGTGTATACTGAGGAGAATCTACCTCACCTCTATGTGTATATGCTGAGGAGAATCTAACTGTCCTCTGTGCATATACTGAAAGGCTGTAAAATACATAAGAAAGCAGCCATGGATTGCAGGGATGGAGTATGCCTTTCAGGCTAAGAAGGGGCTGCAACCTCCAGTCTAGGGTAAATTTGAATAAAAATGGGCATTACCTTTAAGGGTAAAAAGTGAGGAGAGTGGTAGGGGGTAGCACATTCTGTAGAGGGACATCAGTACATGCAGCCTGAGGAGAATCTAACGCTCCTCTCTGTGTATATGTATTTTATTCCTTGGTTCCTCTGAAGTAACCGCGACTTCATAAAATTTTCCATTCAAACAACAGGTAAGCACTGATACCAAATTAACTGGAGTGATATCAGCTAGTACAGTATATACATTAAAAAATTGGCTCCCACTTATTTACTAGAGTTAGGTCTTCTTAGCAATGTGCTATGGTTTACACAATTATTACACATGCAATCTAGTGACTATGAATTATTGCTGGGTGTACTCAGTGGCAGTATGTAAGGTCAGCATGCGGTAGAGCCATCAAAGATATCAAAGTGGTAAAAGTGAATATTACATATACAGTATGACTACCTGATATATTTCATAAATGATGGGAGATATAATTTAGCTTTTGTACATTGGTCAAAAGTGAAAAAGACTCTTTGGTGTCAAATCAATGCACATTCACCACAATTAATAAATAATAATAATTAAAGCATGACTATTGACCCCATTATAATAACAAACATTAATAATCACTGAAAACCAGTTAGTTGGAATGAAGATCACTTGTGTGCAGTTAATGTGTTTAAAGTGATTGTACAAATAAACCTGAATTTGGAAGGTCCAAGTAGTAACCAACCTGTTAGCCAGTGCTTCAATGGTAAGTTACTTTATGGAATTTGGAAAATAAAGCTTCTATGGTCAGAAGAAACCAGAATGCCAACAAAAAATACCTAAATAAGTCTTTATAGCTAGATTTCCAATTATGAAGTGCGTAGAAATGCACTGTGTGGTCATAGGAGTAATGCATTAATGCAGGGCCATAATGTGTTAGGGCTATTATCAGCTGATTGTTGAGGAATCTGCCTGTCCTTAGACCCACCCAAAATTAGTCCTTGGGTAAACCAAGTACTAATTTTCCAATATGTAGGTATGATATTCCACTACATGGTCCGATTCTCAAGCTCAGGGCTCTTTCACACGACGGTATATCGGCCGCCATTTTCACAGCTGACCGATATACGCTACGATCTAATGCATTGGATTCCAATGTATCAGATCATATGGCCATATTCCGGCTGCAAAAAAGCGCCCGGCCAGGCCAATATAGCGTCGGGCGCTTTCACGCTGGGCGGAAAAGATAGTCCTGGAACTATCTTTCCAGTCGGAATACAATGGCTGCTGCATAGGCTCCCACGGTAGCCTATGACAGTAGCCGGAGAAGGGAGGTGGGAAGGAGTTTAGCACCGTGACTGCTAAACTCCCTCCCTCTTCTCTCCTCCTTTCCAGCTGTTTGCAATGGGAGGGGGCAGGATGGGGGCAGAGCTAAGCTCCGGCATGCTTCACCCCCTCCCATTGCTGGCTGTGGTCATGGGGCGGGGAGAGGTGGGTACTTAGCTTCACCCCATCCCGCCCACTCTCATTGCAAACAGCTGCAGGGAAGGAGGGAGGAGATGAGCCGGCAAGGGGGAGGGAAGAGGAGGCAATGGCATTGCAGCCTCGGCATATATATGCGGGGGCCGGTCCCATCTGAACGGGCGCACAAACGTTAGCCTGTTTTTATGGCGCCGGCGGGTGCACGCAAAAACGCTTACGGCAGTGTGAATGAGGCTTCAGTCCACTCAAACATTTCTTAGCTTTTTAAACTTCGTCAGATCCCACTAGAAGATTTTCCCGGGGACTGGAAAAGTGATACGTGTAATGGTTCCATTTGTCTTCAAGGTTTTTATCTGAAACTTTAAAGATAATTTATTAGTTCATGTCCCTGATTAATAACTCATTTATTTTCATTTTGTTGTTTTTAAGACCTCAACGGCTTCATAATGGACATTGGACCCTAACCTCAGAGGTTGTTCTCTTCTACTTCCGGGATCTAATGATTCATACTTATGTCTATCAATTTATGTTGATGTTTATAAATATTGAGTACAAAATCCTGGAGAGATAATAATCTTTATTGATCTGGCACCAGCATATTCTGCAGCCCTTTACAAATCAGAGGGTACATATAGAGATGAAGTTAGACATTACATACAACATAAAACTAATATCTAAACTGTAGGGGTGAGGGCCCTGTCCTCAAGAGTGTACAATCTATAAGTTAAAGGGATAACACATGAGGCACATGTGCTTGTTCTGTACAATGGTCCAGCCACTTTGTATAAAGAGGGTACTATAAAGAATAGTATGTGAGTCGGACACCAGAGAATATCTACATGTGTACATAACTGCATTTGTACGAGTACATATGGGGTGACAGGGATACAGTAACCAGGTTTGGATGAAGAGTGTAGAAACAGAACAGATGGAGAAGAGTTAGATTAGGGGATATGACTCTCTAAAAAGATGTTTTTTTTAGGGCTTGCTTAAAATTGTGGGTGTTAGGGATCAACCTGATAATCTGGGGTAGCACATTCCAGTGAACTGTAGCTGCTCAGGAAAGGTCTTGGAGTTGGAGGTTCAGGCTGTGGCAGAACTTAATCTAAAGTCATTGGCAGAATGGAGAGTACGGATAGAGTGGTAGATAGAGATGAGAGTGATAGGTTTAAATTGTATTCTATGGTCCACGGGCAATTTACCTTTTTCTGCTCTGATCTTTGGAATATTAGCTTGTTGTTGTGTAACATAACATAGTATGTTAGGCTGAATGAAGACAATGTCCATCTAGTCCAGCCTATTTCCACCCTCTAGTTGATCCAGAGGAAGGCAAAAACCCCAAGAGGAAGGAACATTGAACTACAGTAAATACTTCTACACCTACCTCTTCCTAATTTCTTCCACCCCATGTCCTTGAGAAATCTGCTTTAGCCCACAAATGCTGTAAATGGTTTCATGTCCAACTGGTGGACCTTGAGTTAGACATGAGTCTTGTATGATCCATCCCAGATTTTCTAAATTACATCTCTATAAATGTATTCAGCCTTTGAACACATAATTGTAACCTATATGTCTTCTTTTCCTTGAACAGTACTGTATTAGGGTATTAAAGCGACTGTCTGGGCCTGGAGAAACAAAAATGGCCACACCAGCTTCTCGGACTGCCTGATGCTTTGATTGACCAGTGCTGCCCATGAGAGTAGCACTGACCAGTCAGATAAGCATATAGTGTCTTAAGCCCCATTTACACGGGCCGAATGTCAGGCAAATGATGCCCGACACTCGTCCCCGCATGTACTCGCTCCTGTGCTGTCACACAGGAGCGAATATTGCTGGCTCACAGCACTCCTTGCTCTCCCCCGGCCCTCTCCTGATCGTTCGGTGTAAACAGCAGTCGTTCAGTACTGAACGGCCACTGTGTTAAGTGAATGGAGAGGGGCGGGGGAGAGCGAGTAGTGAAATCTCCTCCAGCTGCCCTGTCCCCCTGCTGTCCACTCTATCAGAGAGCCAGTGATACTCGCTCCTGTGTAACA
The DNA here is from genome assembly GCF_035609145.1 of Eleutherodactylus coqui. NCBI lineage: Eukaryota > Metazoa > Chordata > Amphibia > Anura > Eleutherodactylidae > Eleutherodactylus > Eleutherodactylus coqui. The sequence goes on along the minus strand of NC_089848.1, from coordinate 60,887,664 downwards.
GCACGGGAGCGAGTACATGTGGGGACTAATATCGGGCATCGCTTGCCCAACATTCGTCCCGTGTAAATGGGGCTTTAGACTATGGATGCATACTATGCACAGTGTGCGTCAGGTGTTCAGAGAAGCAGTTTAACCAACTCTGTTTCTCTAGACCCGGAGGGGCGCTTTAACAGCTATGTATAGGATGCTGTGTTATGGTAATTTGTATCTGAACCTCTGCAGTGAGTCAATTAATATGATTCTTTGATGTCCCTATTAGGCAAGGTATGGTATGGGCACATATACTATGAAAATATGGAATATGTTAAGGCATCAGCTGTAGACTGTGAAATAGCGAGTCCAATTTACAAAATTGATGATTTTTTGGCCATTATACTCTGCACAATATAAATGATCTTTCCATACTGCTCGTTAGAATTGCTATCTCTTGTGCCAGGGTTGTCCTATACACTATTGAAAATAGATCGCATAATAAATGTGTGTCCAGGAATATAGTACAGTATAGCAGCAGGATGTGTGCTGTGGAGAAGGCTGCTTTATTTTCTTGCCATTTTCCAGATGATGCCTGAGCTGTGATATAATATTTAAATGAGCCCCGTGTCTCCATGTAACTCATTATTTGACAGAGGCAAGTTGAAGTCGCAGATAATTCTGAAGCTGCAAACAGACATTCTGCTTGGTCCTAGGAGGACCTCTTGATCCTCTCTACATTCCTCCCAACATACATCATTAAAATATTCATGAGTGAAGTGATTGCTGAGGGATTGCCAAAGTTAGCATACAACAGTGCTTGATGAATGCTTCAATGAACACAAGGACCCAACACTTCCGTGCTGTCCAAGAGAAGGATAGAAAGGAATATAAGCACTGAGGCTTATCAGGAGGCAGCGCAGCAACTGTAATAGCCCATGTGCTTCCTATTCATGCGCTAATCAAGTGTTAACACAACAATCATTTTAATGTATACCAAGGCGGACATATCGCATGTGTAGCCGGTTCGGCTGCCCAGGGACTCCGGAGGGGAAGGGGGCCCGGGCAGCTGGGTCAGGCACAGCAGTCAGGCACTCCTGATTTTAATTATAATTAATGTCTGATTAATATAATAAAACATTATATACTCACCAACTCTGTCGCTCCACGGTCATTGTAGTCAACACCGCTGTCCCCCGCTGACGTCTGGGTTCTGTGATCATTTGACACACACATGATCACTGTGGACATTCCCCAACCTCAATAAGGCCTCCTGCTCACAGCGGATATTTGCTGCGGATTCAGCAGTCGGCGCTTGCACCGCGAATCCGCAGCCAATACCGCCCGTTACTTCCTATGGAGATCTGTTGCTTCCTACAACTTGCGATTTCTGTTGGCGGAGGAAGAATTGCAGCATGCTCCATTTTCATGCAAATTCCGCATGGACGGCTTCCATTAAAGTCAATGGAAGCCGTTCGACCCGGAAAAAAATCTGTACTGCGCATTTGCCACGGCAAGACGCCGGGTTAATCTGCAGTACAGAAAAGACGGCGACTGAACAGGTAAGCTGGATTCCACATGCAGAATCCGTCTTTGCCATGTGCAGGAGGCCTAACACTGAGGCCGGGGATTTACGGTAGGGATCATGTGTGTCACATGAACACATAACCCGGAAAATAGTAGGGGAGAGCAGCGCCAACTACAGCTGCCAGGGAGTGGCAAAGGAAGTGAATATGGCCTATTTTTTTTATTTTAGCACATATTTCTAAGGGCACATTGTATGTAAAAGGGGAAAATGTGACATAGAATCTATATGTAAAAGATGGCAAAAAGCGGCATCTATATGTAAAGGGGGCAAAAGGTGGCGACTATATGTAAAAAGAAACACAGGTGACCTCTATATGTAAAAGAGCGCAAAAGGTAGCATATAAATGTAAAAGAGGTAAAAGGTGACATATACTGTATATGTAAAAAGTGGCATACCTAAAATGTTGTAAGCTGGCATATCTAAAAGTGGCCATTAGATAATATTATATCTAAATGGGAAAAGGATGGCATTATATCTAAAAGGGGGCAATAGGTGGCATTATATGTAAAGTGGGACAAGAAGTGGCACTATATCTAAAAGGGGACAAAAATGGCATATCTAAAGGGGCAAAGGTGGCATTATATCTAAAAAGGGCAATATGTGACATTGTATGTAAAAGGGGGCAAGAGGTGGTATTATATCTAAAAGGGGACAAAGGATGGCATATCTAAAGGGACAAAATATGGCATTAGATCTAAAAGGAAGCAAGAGGTGGCATTATAACTAAAGTGGACAAAAGGTGGCATTATATCTAAAACGGAGCAGTAGGTGTTACTTTATGTAAAAGGGGGCAAGAGGTGACGTTATATATATCTAAAGTGGGAAAAGTTGGCATTAGATCTAAAAGGAGCAAAAGAGGACATTATTTCTAAAAGGGACTTCAATGTAAAAAGGTATAAACAGCATATAAGTTTTACTCTAATACTATGGATATGATAATAGGCTGCTAACCAGCATGGTGCACTACACGTAATCATGTGACTAGCATCTTGTAAAAGTCACCTTATGAATGATAGGTGTGATAGTATCCCTCTCTTATACCACAGAGTATTTTAGCGTGCCTGAATCTCAGGGCTGCCATGATGGTAATATACCCAGCATTATCATTAGAGGTTCTACTGAACAGTAAAATGTAAGTCATTTATATTGGCTGTTACGAAAAGAGCTCACGCTGGTGGTAAGACGGTGATGTCCGTACGCTCGCATACATGTTCAAGCAGTGAGTCTGTAAGAAAGAGACTTGGCATTATGTATGGGTAGTTGTGCAGGGTGGTCCCCTGAGAAGCGTATGGGCTGGTGGTAGTGATGCTGCCGCTGATTAGAGGCATGCAATATGACATTCCCAAGCCATGGCTCATTGGTCTCTTAGCATGCATGTTTCACAAAAAGGAATCCTGATTCATTTTGAGTTTTAACTTTGTGCCCCCTGATAAATGGAGACTAGGTATTATGTGTTCAACTCTTTTATTACATGTTTTTCATATCTTACAATATCTAGCAAAAACAAGATGTCTAGTTTTTCGAGGAAAAAAAAGATAATTTTTTTTTCTGATATGGTGTTTTTATGACATGTTTCAATACACTCAGATCCTTTTACCATATTGGAAAAAAGCTGCTGTAATCCTTGTCAAACATACGCTTTTTACATTAAAAAAAAGTCTCAACAGAAACTAAAAACTGTAATATGTAATGAAAAAGCCAACCAGCATGTTTCTATTTCTGCAGTTTAATATACTGAGACCAGACTAAAGTAGAACTTAAATATACTGGGAGCCCACCAGATGTAGTAATGGTCAGAGCTCTGTTCACATGTGTGAAATGGATATGATTTCTGGAAAACTCCATTTGCCAAGTCGCATTTTTTTTTATTTTACAACTAGTTGAAAAAATCGGATGCAGTTTCACACTTAACACCAAGAACCAGTTAACACATTTTCTTATATCAGGTTTATCAACAAAAAGAGCAGAAAATATGTAATAATTTCTTCAACCATATTCAAATGTCTAATGGATATCCACTAATAACATAAACTTAAAGGTTGTACTCATCTTTGCAATGATTTTTAATGTCCCAAGGCCTCTAAAATGAAAATTAACCAAGTTTTTAAATGGTTCGATATTAAAAATATCCTACTATTTTGTGTCTACAGCTGCTATATAAACCTACCTGTCTTCATGGTTAGGACTCTTTCACATAAGCGTGTATCGGCGCCCGTTTTCACGGCTGCCGACATACACTACGATCTGATGCATTGGATTCCAATGCATCAGATCACATAGCCATATTCCCACGGCATAAAAGCGCCCGGCGGGGTCAATATGGTGCCAGGCCAAAAAGATAGTACTGGAACTCTCTCTATAAACCGCTAGAAAAACTATTAGATCCCACTGAACCTCATATATTACTATTATTTACATCAGGGGCACCTGTTAATGGACCTTTGCTGTCTCTTCTCTGTGCTATAAAAACATGGAGAGTGCCTACATAGTGGATTTTTCCCTCTTCTCTTCTCCACAGTTATAAATTACTTGCCCTTCTCCACTTTGCTACATCCTCAGAGCTGTCCTCTAATTTTAGTGTTCCTTTCAAAAGGGGACTAAATAAAGCAGAAATTTACATTTTCTCTATAATATATAAGGGACTTGAGCCCTAATTTTTACAGAAAGGAGACTTCCCATAAAACATTCATCAAGCAGCACATAGACTCTGCTGCCAATTAGTGGCTGTTCTTGACCTAACAGCTAATTTTGTGTGCTATCTAAGGCCACTTACACAGGTGGCTAATTACTCAAGAATACAATCCTCCTTTCCCTTATATTCAGCAGGTATACTAATCATAAATATTACCCAATGAACTAAATCTAACAGATGCTTAAGGGATTTGACACTTTCTACCTCGGAGCCTTGAGGCGAACGACCATACGACCTATACAGGATTATGGAGCCTTAGTGAGGCTGTGCCCCCACTAACATTAACTTAAAGAGACCCTCTCTTTTACCCTACATCTTACTACCCTTCTGGCTGCTAACTTACAACATATTAACCATGGATCCCTCCCAGCTTAAATCCAGAAAACACAGTCAGAGTTCCTATTTCTCAGCTAAGCAATCATCTAAAGTGCTACTTGCGCCAATTCTTCCGGATGACTCTTCGCATTCAACTAGAGGAAATCCTCCTCACTCCTTAGACTCAACTCCAGTGAGCCCTAACCCACTAGAAACTAAAGCTGCCACTCATTTGGAAGCTCTTCTATCTCAAATACAAATAATATTGCAAAAAGAACTCTCTAAAACCTCAGCAGATATTACTGCCAAACTCAGTAAGGAAATTCGTGATATTAGCCAACGAACATCAGCTTGAGAAGAACATATGGACAATGCTACAATGGTGCTGGGGTCACATGAAAAAGAGTTTGAGCAACTCCATAAAGAAATACAGTTTCTTCACAATAAATTAGAGGATGCAGGGAATAGAGTTTGCAGGGATAACATATGCATATAAAGCCTTCCTGAGTCAATCAAAGATCTACAATCAACTGTGACTGCTTTATTTCAAGAACTTTGTCCCAGCATTCTAATTGAAAGGTTGGAAATGGATAGAGTCCCCAGACCACTGTATGCCCGTAAACACAACAGTCCTCCGAGAGACATTGTACTCGAACTCCATTTCCACAGCACTCAAGAACTGCTATTGCAAGAGGCTTGATCTTCCTCAAAACTTATATTCCAAGGCCATAGTTACCAACTGTTCCCTGACTTGGCTCCATCTACTTTGAACAAGCAACGAGCCCTTAAGCCTTACCTAGAAGTCCTACAACAAAAGCAGACTCAACATCTTTAAAGCTAACCATTTAAATTGATCTTTACCCACCAGGATAAGGTACACACTGTCCTCCCTCTTGAAGGAGCCCATCACTGCTTTGAAAGCCTGCAACTCTGGCAAGCATCTCTACAGCCATGTTCCCCACCTCCCTTGCTGACTTCCAGCACCGTATCTGGTTCTGCCGACAATAAGAGGCCTTGATTCCTACAGACTTCTACTTTATCATTGTTCACTTGCTACTTTGAGATGCCCTGATTTGTCTGATTGATACCTCTTTATTTGATAACACTTTCCCATTCTCTATGAACTCTCTCCCAGTTGCTGGGTTATCCACCTATCATCATACCAGATAGTAGTGTGGGACTCTAAATTACTAAAAGTAGCTATTAGACAAAATGTTATTATGGTTACTGACTGTTTTGTATCTCCCAATTTCAAGTATAAATAGTTCCCTCTCATCTACATAATCAGCCTTCTCTTACCCAGTTCCCTTCCCTCCTCTGCCCACCCCTTTTTTCTCTTCTCTCCCCCTTTTATTCCTCTCATATTATAAGAAGTTTTCCTTTATAATGAGTGTGTATCTTGCTCATTTCTTTTTTTTTGCACGTTCATGATTTATTTTCATATTATAACTAAAGATGAGCGAACACCAAAATGTTCGGGTTCGCGTTATTCGAAACAAACTTCCCGCGATGTTCGGGTGTTCGTTTCGAATAACGAACCCCATTGAAGTCAATGGGCGACCGGAACATTTTTGTATTTCGCCGATGCTCGCTAAGGTTTTCATGTGTGAAAATCTTGGCAATTCAAGAAAATGATGGGAACGACACAGCAACGGATAGGGACGATGTTAGCCCATTGAATTCAGTGGAGCCGTCAATACAGCCGACTCCACTGAATGCAATGGGCTGCCGGCGATCGCGGGATGAATTGTCGGAAAGGGGTTAAATATATAAGCCCTTCCCTGCAATTCATCCAGAAATGTGTAAAAATAAAAAATATATATATACTCACCTGGTGCCCGCAGACGGAGTTCAGCGCGGCAGGCTGCAGTTCTCCTGAACTGCTCTGAACAGCTGTGAGTAGTATTCAGCAGCCGGGGATTTAAAATCCCCGCCTGCTGAATAAGATGCCTCTGAATGGTCACAGCCTGACCAATCAGAGGCCAGCCCTCACTCACACCCATTCATGAATTCATGAATGGGTGAGTGAGGGCTGCCTCTGATTGGCTCAGGGGCAGCTCTCCTGCCCCTGAGCCAATCAGAGGCAGCCCTCACTCACCCATTCATGAATTCATGAATGGGTGTGAGTGAGGGCTGGCCTCTGATTGGTCAGGCTGTGACCATTCAGAGGCATCTTATTCAGCAGGCGGGGATTTTAAATCCCCGGCTGCTGAATACTACTCACAGCTGTTCAGAGCAGTTCAGGAGAACTGCAGCCTGCCGCGCTGAACTCCGTCTGCGGGCACCAGGTGAGTATATATATATTTTTTATTTTTACACATTTCTGGATGAATTGCAGGGAAGGGCTTATATATTTAACCCCTTTCCGACAATTCATCCCGCGATCGCCGGCAGCCCATTGCATTCAGTGGAGTCGGCTGTATTGCCGGTTCCATTGAATTCAATGGGCAAACATCGTTCTTCTCTGTCACAGCTGTTACAGCTGTGGCAGAGAAGAACGATTTGTCTTCTATATGTTCTCAATGGGGTTGGCGCTGCCGCCGGCCCCATTGAGCGCATATAGAAATGATTTCTCAGGGAAGAAAGTTAAAGTAACCCGAACATCCGAACATCGTGTGGTGTTCGTTACGAATAACGAACATCCCGAACACCCTAATATTCGCCCGAGCATCAAGCTCGGACGAGTACGTTCGCTCATCTCTAATTATAACCAGTTTCTTTACAATAAAGGAGAAAATTGAAACGTTTAACAGATCACTTTCAACTTTTATAAGATGGCTTCCAACAATTAAAATAAATTACACATCGCTTATATTATGCGTTCTGACAAAATTTAAATACACATTTTTTGTCAGCATCTTCAAAATAGTCTATCCAAAAAAGGTAAATCTTGATTATTATAAGATGGCCAGGAAGGTCAAACCATGAAAACCATAGCAGTACATCTGGGTAACAGCACGGCCCAGTTTACATCTGTTAAAGAGGTACAACATTTGCTGGAGTTCAATTCCCCATTAAGGTTTGAACTGTAACAAAAAATGATTCCCCATGCCATTGGATACATAAGAAAAACAAATTAAGGCCCCCTGTCTACGGCAGTGATTTCGCCGGCGGTTTACTGCCAGCGAATCACGCTGGCCGACGCTTCCCATAGCATTGCTATGGAAAGTGCTGGCACCTGTCCACAAGCGGAAAATCATTGCAATTCTCCACTTGCAGCGGGCAATTCGCGGTGTATTGTGAATTGCCCCAATTCTCCGCGGTCAGCCTATCTATTAGATAGGGCTGACCGGTGGGGATTCGGAGGCTGCTCCTGCTCCCGGGCGGCGGCGGAGCTTCGCCGTGGGATACCGCATCACCGGGGTCAGCCAGCCTACAGAGGAAAAAAACAGGAAGACATTAGTGTCAACATTTAAGAAAATTATAAAAACGTAAGTTGGGAAGTTTCTCTGTTAGTTACGGTCAGAGGGAAATGACCGCATACAAATGAATCTATTGAATAGCAGAGAATATTCCAATTTCCAGATTACCATTCAGATCACTAAAATTCTAATCAATAATGTAATGAAAAATATCATTACAGACAAAAAAGGAAAAGTATATCAGCAATGCAAACTTATTAAAAATGTGCAAAACAGGTGTGCAAAAAATATTTCAAACAGGTGATGGGAGCGAGCAACCATTAACCCCCCAAAATGGCAAAAAGTATTAACTTTTTCTGGATAAAATAGAAAAGCGCATTTGTAACTCTTGAAATAGAAATTAAAGAGTTGGAGGTGAAAAAGTCAAGCAATAGCCTAAATCATGTTCCAAACCAAGTCTTTTGTGTTGTTTTTTTTTTTTAATCTCCCCAATCACCCTACACCTTAACCCCCCAAACCTAATGATAGTCTTCTGCGCTCTGCACTTCTTTATCAGATGCCTCTTCACCAGACATCTCTTGCTGAGATCTGACAGGTTTCTTATCTGGGGGTGGGGTCGCTGACTCATCATCTTCTTCCTCTTTCTCCTCTTTGGGTGATGGAGATCTTCCCTTTAATGCCTTTGCTGCAGGACGGCTCTTTCATTTGGCCATTGCTGGACTGCTAGTAACTGTTGCTTTTAGCCTAGGCTTAAGTACTTTTTTCTCCCTCTTTTCAGGTTTAGATTTTTTTCACTATCTTCTTCTGCTTTGATTAACCATAATCGCTATCATCATCATCTTCAACCATGAAGTCTTCATCACTCCCAGAAGACTTCCAAAAAATTGCTTCATCTTCATCCTCTGGCTTCTCCTCTTCACTGCCAACATCTCCTATTACCTGTAACATCTCCCTTTGCTTAAAGGCGGCCATAGATGCAGCTAGTCTTTGTTGACAGGAAGTTTTATGTTGTTCCTTTTCATCATCACTGTCATCTTGGGTTGATCACTTCCTTCCTTTGGAAGCACATCTCTTGTCAGGTGTCGTTTTTTTTGTCTTTTTTGGGCTCTCATAATCACTATTTGGTTTTCCTTCGCCTGCTGCCAAGCCATCATGACTACCAAAGTCTTCTTCTGCAAAGTCGACCTCTTTTTTTTTGGTTTTCTTTACATCTTTTTTGGTCTTCTTCACATCTTTTTCGTCAGACTCCTCACTGTCCTCTTGTGTGTTTTTGCCAGATTTTCTTTTATCCTTCACCTCCTTAGAAGATGACTGATACTTCTTAGGAGGAGGAGCATATTCTGTTCGATATTCTTCATTATCAGAATCCTGAAATTATGAATAATTAACCACTTTTCTGCTCCTAACTGGTCTGCACATGGTGCCTGCAGATACTGCACAGCCAGGTCTTGCTAATTATTTTAATGCCATGAGAGAGGAACACCCAGTGGGGCAAACTTCTCTTCTGGCAGCCATTTCTGTGATTTCTAAATCAGAGAAAAACTCACTAGACAAACAAAACTACCGCCTCATTTCCCTAGTCAACGTGGATGTGAAACTCCTTAACAAGATCTTAGCACCACATCTAAATACAGCTATCACATTGATGATTGAAAAAGATCAGGTTGGGTTTATTACAGGACATCAAGCCCCAGATAATATTTGCTGAATAGCCCATCTCACACATATCTGTAGAGACTGGGCCATTGCTGTTATGCTGCTCTCCTTGCATACATAGGGTGCTTTCGACACCCCGAGTTGGTCATATCTGTTCTCAGTACTTGAGCACTGGTAGTTTCCTATTAAATTTCTTACACGGTTGCAAGCGCCGCGACCAAGGAGTGGGCCCACAGCGAGGAGATAACGGGGTAGATTGAGGCCTTGTCACGGGACTCTACCATCTTCTCCTCTGGGGGTAGCACGGGACACGACCAAGTTACTACTAGTGGAGTTTCATGAGGAAACCTAGTTTGCGGTTTACCTTAGATCCTTGTTACTCATGACGCCATCATTCCGCCCTCTGCGGTGAATCCAGAAGTTGGAAAATAAATAGTCCACACACAGGGATAACTTTCTGAGCAACACCAGGAATGGTCGATAGAGTTCGTTTACTCCAATAAACAATTACAGTCCAACACTTTACATAAGCCAGCAGATCATCGGTGCAGACACAATAGTGGTGTGACAGGGAGGATTCATGGATGACAGATAGTCCACAGTCCCAGTTATCTGTGGGCTTCTGTTCCAGGCCTCTCTCTTTCTCTCTCCAGCTCTCTACTGGTCAACACTCACATTTGGAAGGAGCACTCAGTGCTGCATGGCGGTTCCTCTCACTCTCTCAGTCCTCCACATCAACAGCAAGAAGGCCTGGGTGAATAGGGCCCAGGGCACACATCATGCCATTGCTTAGCCTCTTCCATCCTGGGGATCCTCGGAGGGTGAGGCAGTTTCTCCTACTCACTAAAAGAATCTCACTTTCCCAACTAACTTGCAGACTTCTCTCTAGACTGACTTTAGCAAGAAGACCTAGAAGCCGACTCTCTTTTATCCACCTCGCATACACATATATAAAACATGATCACGTGACATACAACAAGATACATTTTCCAGACATAACCCAGATATAAACCCATTCAGTGCTGCAGAGCTGCAATACACATCACAAATGCACACACATTGAAGACACTGACAACATAAAGGCATGAGACAAACACATGCATACTTATGGATTGGCTCCATTAACTCTGGCCACTACACAAGGGTTATACACTTCGTCTAAAGCCTTTGTTCGCTACAAAGGTTTCTGCTCAGAAGCCACTTCTATCGATTGAGGCACATGGCAGGGATGCGGTTTATCTCCTCTTCTTTTTATCTTAGTCATGGAGCCATTGGCAATTAAAACCTGTAATAACTCAGACATTGCAGGGATCAAGAATGCATTGGTTCACTATCTTACTAGCTGAACTGTCCAGGTTTGGGTCACTTTCAAGTTTAACAGTTAACAAAGTCAAGATCCTTTAATGTCACATTGCCTCCAAATCTGGTCTATCAGCTGCAGTCGAATTTATCTTTTCAATGTTTATCAGGTGTCACTGGACTATCTGGATATCCATTCAATTAACTCATACCATTCATTATTTGGCACGAATTATACTTTCCTTCTCTGCAAATTCAGACTGCCTATAGAAAGCTTGAGTTGTTACCATATCTCATAGATAGGAAGAGTTAATTCTCAGACTGAAAGGAGGACTGAGTGTTCCAAATTTTAAGAAGTATAATCAGGCAGTTGAAATAGACCAACTGGCTCTTCTTCATTCTAAAACTGATACTCTTCTTTGGCTATCTTTAGAGGTCACTGAGGTCCAACCTCTCACTATTAAATCAATCTTGTGGACCCCACCAATACACAGACCCTCTATTACTAACCCAATTACAAGATCTGGGACTCTATTAAATATTCCGGGGACCTAATCTCTCCTCATTTGCTCCTCTTGCCCTTTTTGCGACTTTTACAGCTTGCACAGATAGACGTCTCACCAAAATATGCCATTTGCTTTCTTTGGAAGGTACTCCTTCATTCCCCACCCTTCCAAACTCTGAACTTTTTTGGTATTTACAACTCAAACACTTCATATCTTCTCTCTCCACGGACTCTAACTCTCATTGAAACTTTCAGCCTGAAATACCCGCATGCTAAAGGCCTTATCTTGCAAATATATTCTAGACTTGTCCAGTCCTCTTATCATGCATCATGAGATTTGTTTCACATTGGGAAGAAGACATGGGAAGCAACCTTGCTGATGACAACAAAAGTGTCCGTAATATACTAATGTTAGAGACATCTTTTAAAGTTTTGTGTCATTGGTATTTGGTTCTCACTTGAACAGCAGTACCAGGACACTCCAAATTTTTTTCATGAATGTCCCTTCAACCATGGAAGGGAAAAGAAAGAAGGGAAGGTGGAGCTTTGTTTTCCCTCTGAGGGGTTTAATTCAAGCTGTCCATGTACATATCAGCCCCGCTGGAATTTTGTTTCTGTCATTTCTACAATAAAATTAAAAATACTTCGTGTTTGGTGAAAAAAGGAAAGAATATTGTAATTTGAAATGGAGGTCAAGTCTGTGAGTTAAAAGTTTACTTTTCTATCATATTACATAAACCTGTTGTTGAAAAATTGGGACATAAGCAGTTTAATTGTTATTCTTCATTGAGATCAAACCCATTTTTGTATTAGCAAATGTCCTCTTTATTATCCAGTATCATGTAAGCCTCTGCATTTTGAATAAAAAAGGATGTTTAGTAACACTATATAGAAAAAAACACAGAAAACAAGTAAGTGTATGACTGCATTGATAAAAGCAAGAACTATGCATTATTTTGTGATATGAACTATAATAAAGAAATCACTAAAGTAAAAACTTAATTGTTTTGTGGATTCTTTTTCTAAGCTCTGATATACTTCATTTCTGTATTTCCCACACAATATAAGATTTCTCCAACTTTCCTATTTATTTAGATATTATACTAATGCATCCCCTACCCTTCAATTTTAACTTTGTTATTCTACCAAATGGCATAGAGTCGTTTCCAAGGTTTATGATCCACCAGTGTACTGAGGTGAGCATGCTCCTTCACCGATCTCTTTCCTCTGCTATTCAAAGGTGATTTTCCAACTGAGGAGGTCTTTAAGAAGATTTGTCGCTGTGTATTTTCATAACTAAGGCTAATTATCCCTTTACTGGTAGGTGTGATGCCTGCTACACTACTTATTGCTGCAGACTTAAGAATAACTATTTAACGCCTCCGGGACCAAGGATGCATCTGCAGTTCCTTCACAAAGACTTGTTTTCTTCATATCAAGTCTTCAGCCTTCCAGCTATAGTATTAGCTACAAGCAACTTTGTAGACTCTAATATTACCACAGGAAATGTATATATCTCGTCCTATTACTGTCTGTATCTTCTTTATGCTTCAATGAGTTTTTTTTGTGTCCCAGCAGGGAAACTGTCTGGTAGAAGGTGTGCTGGTTTCTTAGCTAAGACTATAATTAGGTCCCTATCTGATTTAATCAGAAGCTAACCTTGTCCCTAGTTATACTGAAATCTTTACAAATATTTTCTGATGGATGCTCCATTGGGACAACTTGGTTGTGCACTGATTTCATGTTCTTTACAGTAAATATATCTGGAGGCAATGTCACATCTTACGGAACACATCAAGTAAAATTGGTTTCACTAGAATTGTGTTGTTGGCATGTAAAAAAATTGTATTGTCATTTTATGTGATCCTAAAATATAAGAAGAATCCATTAAACTCTGTATTTCTGAAAATGGTAAAATATTTATATGGAAAATCCAGAATCCATAAATGTACAAATGTTTCAATTTTTATTTACAAAAATGACGCATATTGTAAACATATGCCCTAGTTATAGAGTAGACCTATTCTGTCAGAATGAGAACAATTCTGCTATGTTATGTCTTTGTTATATCTGTTTTGTGAATTCTGGATGACAACTCAATTGTCATTTCTGATGCCTTTTTTGTCCATATTTGATGGAGAAGTGGAAGAATTATAATCTAAAGTCGCTCTGCGATCCCACAGCATTCAACACATTCTTACTGAATTGCCCATTTAAAGTGTTCAACTAAAGTTACCTGAGTGAGGCTGAACTATAATACCAGTACTGATAATGTACAGAGATAGCCCAGTTTCTGGGGAAAATGGAAGCAGTTTATTTTCTGTAATAATGGGCAACCCTTTTAAATGTTGCAAATTAGCAGGATACTGTATATTCTTGCAGCAGCAAAATCATTTCTGGCTAAAGTCTAGTAGAAAAAAAATTTAACTGGAATTTTAACATTTATACCCAACGTTAACTGTGTTAAAGTTCTGGACTGTAGAAATGTACAATTTGCTATTCTGGAGATAGCTAGGCAGACAGATATGAGCTAGATATGATAGACAGACAGATAGATAGATATTAGATAAATATGAAATAGATAGATAGATAAATATTAGATAGATATGAGACAGATAGATAGATATGAGATAGATAGATATGAGATAGATAGATAGATAGATAGATATGAGATAGATAGATAGATATGAGATAGATAGATAGATAGATAGATATGAGATAGATAGATATGAGATAGATAGATATTAGATAGATATGAGATAGATAGATATGAGATAGACAGATAGATAGATATATCACTATGAGATAGATAGATATTAGATAGATATGAGATAGATAGATAGATCGATAGATATGAGATAGATAGATATTAGATAGATAGATAGATAGATATGAGATAGATGGATAGATAGATTACTATGAGATAGATAGATAGATAGATATGAGATAGATAGATAGATAGATAGATATGAGATAGATAGATATGAGATAGATAGATAGATCACTATGAGATAGATAGATATGAGATAGATAGAAATATTAGATAGATAGAGATATTAGATAGACTGATTTATAGATTTAGGCTGGATTTCTATACATCAGCTGCCTCCAGCACTTTGTGCACCTGTCCAGCATCCAAAGCTGGACTTAGCCAGACAAAAAACTGCCGCTTGCAACGTTTTTCTGTCCATGGCAGGAAGCTATCTAACATCAAAACTGTTGCACCAAATGCCATGAATGATCGCATAGACAACTATGGGATCCATTCTGTCATCAGTTTTCCTCCAGCAATGTAGGATGGAAAAAAGCCAGACTATTGGATATATGGGAACCTAACTTTAGCCCTATGGAATTTGGAATTTTAAATGGGAAAAAAACTCTTGCCCAATGAGATTATATTCAGCCAACATGCAGGGGGTTGACAAAAATTATGGAAAAGCACATGAAATGCATGAGATTTTTAATCATTAACACTGAGCTGCTCTTTTGACCCCTGTTTGGCTGAGAACTTTCCCACCAAACTTGTGTTTACTTCACCTCTTGCCCTGCTCTGGGTGGTTTTGGGAGCTATGTGCTAAGTGTCTCAAACCGCTGACCAATGGAACCTTGTTGCTCAGGCAAATGATCATTCTGCTCAGCAACATCGGTGTCATATTACCTCCTACATGTCTTATTGAAATATGATTTATAATCCCATGTAATTTAGGGCATGCATTTCAGACGGTGTTTCCATATTTTTGTCCACCCCATGTATTCTGTACGGCATATCCTAGACCTGCCAGCTCCAGCGCTTCTTCTATATTCCTGCATTTTTTCCTCTGATGTGTTGCTATGTTGTTGTTATGAACCAATTGCTGCTAATTTGATTTCTTTTAATGAATCAACATGAGAATACTACTTGGGAAAAATTTGTAAAACAGCTTTCGAGCTTCCACAGATTTCTTTCTCATTTGTCCTATGAAGCTTAGACAACCTTTATATGAATTACAAATAATGCTTTATTGGTTCATTAACATACAGATAAACGGCTGGCAAGTTGTTCCCAATGGATCAATATAATGTACTACAGTTCATCTACAGTTATATGAGCCATTTTCGGTTGATCTAGCCAGTTCTAATACATCTCTAGGTAGCATGACCACCAATTATCATAATAAGTAAACTGTCCCTACACAGGTTCATCACAAGTAACCTACATACTAGGACAAATGAATAATGACTTTTGTCAACATGTGTCTCCAAGAAGAAGAAGAAGATAACACTTTGAATTTACCTCAATCTCTTACTAATAAAATATGACCTGATTGTTAATTATAGACAAGCACAATCTAACTAAACTAAGACAAACAAAGGCAGTTGTACCGTTTATGTATTTTGTTTAGCACATTTAGTGAGCAAATAAGGTGCAGGGGAAAAAAGTAAGTGAACCTCTGTGTTAATGAGTTCTCCAAGAGCTAGCTGGTAAAAGGTGCATCAATTAAAGAGATGAGATTGTAAATGTGGATTTCCCAGGTGCTTTGCTCATTAAATAAATGCACACAAAGCAGGATTACTGACAAATCTGTTGTTCTCAAGAAAAATTGATTAGTGTGAACCAGACCTTGATGTAAAAAACTTTCAGAAGACATGTGATAGAGACATGAGGGCGGAAAAGGCTACAAAAAGTGTGCGAGACTGCTGGGTTACATTAATCCATGGTTGGATAAATTATGTACAAATGAAGAAAACAGAGCACTCTTGCTATTCTTTCTAGGAGTGCGCATCCTGTTAAGATCACTCTAAGAGTACAACAAGCAATCCTGAAAGAGATGACAAAGAACCCAAGGGCAGCAGCAAAAGACCTACAGAAGGCTCTACAAACTGCACCAACCACTGGCATGTGTCCTCTACGATCACTATGCGCAACAAATGCAGCGTTTTTCTATACAGTCATGCGAGATTGGTTTTAGGGTGTGTTCACATGTCTCTGATTTGCTGCAGAATTTGTGGCAGATTTTGGTGCGATCTGCAGCAGATTTCAACCCTTCAGCTTTAATTCAAGTGGAAGGGTAAAATCAGCTACAGATCTGCACAAAAATCTGTGACAAAATATGCAGCAAATCAGCGAGGTGTGAACACACCGCACCCTCAGACCACCTGGATGTTCCACAATGCTTCTTGTGTATATATATGCATGCCTCTTCAGATCTATTTCATTGTGCCTAAGGAAGAATCCTGAGAGGTTTGAAAGCTCGCTGTAACATCATATATTTTTGTTAGCCATTAAAAGGTATCATATCTACAAGATTACTTGGTTTCTCTTGCTGGGAACAATCACTAACTAGGACATATGAGACAAAAGTGGAACTTTTTAGCCAAAAGGCACAATGTTATGCTTAGAGGA
Organism: Eleutherodactylus coqui; assembly: GCF_035609145.1. NCBI lineage: Eukaryota > Metazoa > Chordata > Amphibia > Anura > Eleutherodactylidae > Eleutherodactylus > Eleutherodactylus coqui. The sequence continues at coordinate 60,870,894 of NC_089848.1, read as the reverse complement.
GACTATGAAAAAAAACACTGCACCCCAACACCAAAACCTCATCTCAAGTATAAGGCATGTAGGAGAAATCATGATGGTTTGGGACTGTTTTACTACCTCAGAGTCTGGATACCTTGTGATCATTGATGAATTTTAAACTTTATCAAAATATTTTACAGGAGAATGTAAGAGCAGTAGTCCCTGTCCTCAAACTGAAGAAATGTTGGATGGTGCAACAGGACAATGACCCAAAACACACAAGCAGATCAACAAATGAATAGTTGAAAAAAATTGTTCTTTGGAGTGCTCAAGAACCTAAGTCCTATTAGGATGCTATGACATGACCTAAAGAGAGCTGTGCACACAAGGCATCCAAGAAATAATGATGAACTGAAACACGTTTGCAGGAAGGAATGGTGCAAAATATTTCTCAACATTGTGCAAATCTATACACAAAAGAAGGAAATGTTTGGTGGATGTGATTGATGATAAAGGGGGATCTATAGGTTATTCAATTCAATGGAACACTTAATTTTCCTCCCTACACTGTAGGTTTACTCGATTTGCTCAATAGAAGACATGAGCAGTACAACAGTCTGTTTATAATTGTGACATGGATGATAATCAAACCCCATTTTATTAGCAGTCAATGTAGAAAAAAACATATAATTCCAAAGGGTTCACTGACTTTTTATTACAAATATATGAGAGTTTGAGAAAAAAATTGTGTCCAACCAAGATAGGGCCAATAGAACAATCAATAGTTTAATTTTGTTGTTGTAGGAGCAGCGGTGTAGCTACAAGGATTGCATGGTCACGTGTGACCAGGCCCTTAAGCCAGGGGGGCCCACAGGTGCCTTTGCTACATTAACACTGTCTGCACTGTTAATCGTCTAATATTTATTTGGTTCCTCACTTCTATTCCTTGTCCTGTATGGGTGTATGTATTGTCAATCATCTTCTTTTGTCTGCTCTACTTGTCAGAATAGAACAGAGTGCAGACAGGAGAGGATGATTGACGATACATACTCTGCCACAGTTGACACAGTAGACCTAAGAATCTAACTCATTGTTAATGATTAACAGTTTAGCCAGGGAGAGGCAGAGAAAAAAGTGTGGGGGACATTTATTACTTTGTGAGCGGTACAAAGAGGGCACTCTTAACTCACGGAGGCACAAAAGGGACATTGAATGGGCAGCATTAAACCATGGGGACACTAGGGGGACAGTATTACTTTGTAGGGGGTACTTAGATACTGTTACCTTATGGGAGGTACAAATGGGGCTTTGTGGAATACACAAGGGGAGCAGCACTACTTTGAAGGTGGCACAAAGCGAGTACTATTATTTTATGGGGCCACAAAGGGAACGTTATTACTTTATGGGAGCACAATTTTGGCACAATTATCTTGTTTGAGGCACAAAAGGGGCACTATAACAATGTCATGGGCACTAAGGTGGCATTAGTACTTTGAGGGACACAAAGAGGGCACTATTATCTTGTAGAGGGCACAGAGGGGACACTTACTTTGGGGATTATTACATTGTAAAAGCACAAAAAATGGCACTATAACTGCAGGGCACTGAGGGAACATTAGTATGTAATGGTAGGCACAATAAGGAAAGTATTGGTGTGGGGGCTCTATTGATCTGTGGAGCACAAAAGCGGACATTAGTACTGTGTAGGGGGCACTGAGAAGAGCATTAGTAAAAGTGACAGGGAGTTTTTGCCCAGCGACAGGTTGTGACTGAAGTCTTGATGGTGTTCTGAGCCGGGGGCATGAAGTGGTGCTAGCTTGTAGTTATTTGTCTACAACAAACCATCCCCATTATAAATAAATAACATTTTTATATTCTGATCATTGCTAGAGTGACAGTTTTTGTTCAAAGGTGAGCCTACTGGCAGAATGTAACATAAATGAGCAAAGGGCAGTTTCTGGAGAATCTGGCTAACAGAGTGAACATGAAAAAAAAAGCGCCCCCCAAAATCAAGTAAGGCTGCCAATCTAACAATAATACTGCATAACTAGATAAATACGACTATAGTTCTTACATTTTCTCCATTATGTTGAATTTCAAGGCATCAAAATATTTTTCTTTTTTTAAATCTTAATTTTTTCAACTTAATAAACATCTCAGCTGCTGCGGAACATCATAATTCACACTTAAGCAGTTGCAGAACCTCATAATACAGATCTCAGTTGCTGCAAAACATAAGTCCCCCCCAAATAATTATGACCTCCCCTGTGTCCCCGTCGCTCTGACTTCACTTTTGTTAGCGGAGTGCGCTTCTTGTATAGTCTGGCGCACTGATACTGGTGTATCAGTGTATCATCAATCGTCCTCTCCTTTCTGCTGCCTCAGAATAGAAGGGACCATAAAGGAACAGATACAGGAATACTATTGGTGATACACAAGCTGCTGGGTATCAGACTGTGCGAAGAGCATGCTCAACTGGTATAAAGTGAAGTAAGACGCCTTTCTGTGTGTGCCACCCCTATTCTGTCCAGCTAGTCCGCCCCTCAGATGGTCGCACCACCTACACAGTGGTAGAATTGACACACTGACTTGACAAAACACTACATAAACTATATGAAAATAATTCCTCTCTAAGGGGATGTTCACCCATAGCCGATTTGATGCAAATTTCCTGCAGTGGAAAATCTGAACCAATGGTGCAGAAAATTAGTCGTGGATCTGCAGCAGACTTCACCCGTTCAATTGGAAGGGTAAAATCTGCTGGGGATCCGTGTCAAATCTACATCAAACAGTGTGAATCCTGCACGTGAACACACTATTAAGGGGGCTGTCTCAGAAGAACACCCCCATCTAAACATCCTATGTCCTTGTGTTCTCCTTTCCCTCCTGCTCCTACTGCTTCTCCCACTGAAGCACCAGAGGGTATTCAGGGCTTTTCCTGAATTGACCACTAAGTGTATCTCTCTTATACCTTATTATTCGTTTGGTCTCCATGTGCCCCCTAGTTAGTGTTGACCTTTAAAGTGGTTCTCTTGGAGTGGCCCAGAACATCTATTCTTGGCTCCTCCATAAATGTCATGCATGTAATGTCTTGTGTATAGATGCACTGTGCAGAATTTGTCTAGTCATTTGTCATGTGTGTTGCACAGCTGCAGCGAGTAAAGAGTTAATGTCTGCATGAAGCTGGGATATGCCTGTGAATGTATCCATTTCCTGTCATGTGGTATGCCTCTGATGATAAATATGAGTGATTTGGGTGTGATAGAGTCTCCATCAGTGAGTCCATGAGTGAGTCGGAAGTCAGCAGCGTTGAGAGCCAGAGAGTTCCATCAGAGAGGAGTGCCGGCCGCACGGGGGTACCATCAACTCCCATGTGGTGAATAATGGAGCAGTTCCCTGAAGCCTGCTATGCTCGGGACCACTGAGGAGTAGAGAGAAAGAGAGGAAGAGACAGAAGAATCTTCTCCCCGCCAATCTTCTCCTGACTCCTGCAGTCCCTTGGGTCACCTCCAGCCGACTGATTCTTCTTCCGGTGATGAAGCGTCCATTGCCAGCATTCTTCTTCTAGAGTGCCGAGGTATTGCCGAGTCTGCCCATGCGCACTGTCTCTCTATGTTAGTATATGAACTCTCGCGAAGAGACAGCGCACATGGACAGTCTCGGCAATAGATCGGCATTCCTTCCTAGGTAGTGAACGTTACGTCACTAGTAACGTAACCTACACTAACCTGCCGGAAGAAGCATGCAGAGAATGGAAGTTCCATAACAAGAAGAAAAGGATCCAGACAGCTAGAGGTGAGGTCACCTGGGGGACTGGAGAAGATGCGGTAAGAAGACTGCCTGGGGAGGAATAGGTAAGTATTGACTTTTATTTTTTTAAATGACAGAACCCTTTAAGCTCCTATATAATGTGATGTTTATTGCCCATTTTGGTGTCAAGATCATCTTGGGTAATTTATAAATAAATGTTATTGTATTCCCTATTCTTTTTCAAGTATTCTCTGTAGTATACGTATTAGGATTTCCTATATTAGTACTTTGCGTTATATTAGTGATATGCTACCATCCAGTACTACAACTTGTAAATGGCATTTTGCTAGTTATATTCTTGTATCAAGCAGACCTTAGATTAAAAAAAGCAATGTGTGAGTGTGCATGCAGTGGTGTAACTTGAAGCTCCTGAGCCCCAAAGAAAAATGCACAACATGTATCAGAGAGGACTTTGGAGCCCATAAGGCTGCCTGTCCACGGGCATTGCGATATCCCGCGGCGGTTCTTTGCTGCGGGAGCCGTTGCCCGGGAGCAGGAGCCTGCAGACAGATCTCCGCGGTGAGCCTATCTGACAGATAGGCTCACATGAAGAATCGCAGCAATTCACAGCATGCTGCGATTTGCCGTCCGCGAGCGGACTCGTGGACAGGGGGGCTGCTCTTTCTATAGCAACGATATGGAAAGCATGCACTGCGTTCCCCGCGGCCGGATTATCACCGCTAGGAATACAATTCAAAACTGTCCGTGGACTGGCAGCCTACGACAGCAGGGCCCTGATGCAACTGCCACCTATACCCTGCTATAGTTATAGCATGCTTATTCAATAGCAGAGCAGCAGCCAAGTGGCTTATTTCTGGGCAGAGCAAAGGATCAGGCATATTGAGATCCAACATATTTCATCCTGGTTTCTCCTGATATTTGCCACCACTAGACAGTGAGGATGCCCCATATGCAATAATTTAGTGTGCATGCGCAGATTAATAGTGTGCTTGTGCTGATATTTTTTATTTTCATTAGACTCCCATAACAGACTCGATAAGCTTGTTTATTGCTTGCAGTGCATTTCCGGGAACTATAATGGGGTTTATAATATTCTCATCATCGTTATTATTATTATTTTAATAACATTTCCGAGCTGGTCTAGCATTATTTATAGTGCAGCTCTAACACATTCTACATCTAAATTTCACAAGTACATTTCCCTTTTAATTGGTACCATTTACTATTTGCAGTCTTCAGTAAAATTAACTAGTATGCAGCCATGGAAAATAACAGGCAGAGCTGCTTCATCTGCTAGCCTAATTAAAATGTACACGTTTGATGTCTGGTACAAAGTGAAACTTTACAGGAAAACATATAGAAGCTGTGGCCAATAAAACCACACTTTATTCTAACATGCTACCTGGTGGAGCAGAAAGACAGTACAGAGGAACAGAAATGAAACACCAGATATTAAGTAAGTCCCCTGTGCTGTGATTCCATGAACTGATTAGGGATTTCACAAGTTTTAAAGTTATATGCCGGACTTTTGTAAACCAAATTCTGATGAAGATAAAAAGGGTCCTGATTGGCCGAGCAGCACCACATGGCCAAATCTACTGCACCTTACATAAGATGGGGATATTCTATTACCATGCAGTTCCAGCCCAAACAGGAGATCAATAAGGGGTGCTCAGCAGGTGGCATTGTTTTAAGAAGTCTACATTTTGTTGCATATTTAGCTCTCTGGCCTATTTCTGTGCAAGCACCGAATCATGATTGACTCCTCGGGTGATGTCATATTCTGACGTTTTCGCGGGCTGGTTTGTCATTGCCTTCCCAGGCATCTTTTAATCCCTCCCCCCCCCGGGTCAGTGGTTGACGCGTTGCCCACTGATTGGCCTGGCCACACCTCTGCCAACCTTGGAAAGTCGACGGCAAGTGCGCATGCATCCCCATTCCCAGCGAGCTTGCGCACTCACCATGGATGGCACAGGATAGACATGGCCAGGTCGACGAGAGCGCGCATGTGCATGCAGGAGCCGACCCCTCACATGCCAGGTGAACAGCGGAGGGAAGAGCCACAATGGGATTAGGTAAGTTAGCTTTGTTTTTTCACTCTTTTCTTTTTACAGGTTACACTCTACAGGGATGCAGGTGAGTATACATTTTTTTATTTTACTGACAGAACCCCTTTAAGCATCTCCTCCTACAGTTTGGGGGATTAATTTGCCAACGGACCACCTTTTCCTTATAAAAGCAACCATTCTACTAGGAATACTTTTCACAAGACTTTGTAACATGGTGGCAGGGATTTTGTGTCATTTGATCAAAAGAGCATTACTAAGTTTTTAAGCAGAGGTTGGGTGGAACGGCCCGGATCACAGTTAGCATTTCAATGTATGCTAAGGCAAGTTCTGTGCAAACCATTGAAGAACTTGCACCCCTACAAGAAAATATTTTGAAATCTGGCATAAAAACTTGTTAATAATAAAGAGCTAACTAACACTCAAAGCATTTTTATCTACTGAGCTTGCATGGCTGTACGCTTTATTTTATGTATATATTTGCAATAGCTGTGGCTAAAATGGCCAAACTTAGTGTTTAGCTGGATTCTTCACACACTTTTGGGCAAAAAGTAAACTTCTAAACATTTCTTCACTTAAAGGGGTTTTAGGACTATAGTATTAATGAAGTATCCTCAGGATAGGTCATCAATAGTTGATAGACAGGGTCAGACTTTCAAGATCCCCACCAATCAGCTCATTACAATACAAGGCACAGCTGCTAAACAATGTATGGGGCTGTGCCTGATATGGACTGAAATGACAGCAGCTTTCATCTGAACACCACGGTTATTTAAATCAGCTGATTGTCAGGGATCCCAAGTGGCAGACTCCTACTAATCAACTATGTGCTTTAATTTTGGCGGGAAAAGGTTTATATAGTAATTCAAACAAAGGAAGGTGGGACATTCAGATACATTACAACATTTTGTGTGCTGATAGGTCATTCCCATGGAGAGTGTTTATGATGTAATCAGAAGAGGCAACTTTACACAAAAGAGGGGGAAGGAGATTATCAGACATGCTCAGTAGTGATTTTGCCACATAGCATGGTTAACATTTGGTTCAATCCGTTTGTTTTTTGTTTTAAGTACAAAGAATGATAAGTTTCTGTTGACTCCTCTGTGGCTGGGGTCTACAAATTCAATTATTCTGCCAGTCTTTGTGTGTTCTTCTCCATCTCTGTTGGTTTTATGTAACGATAAGAGTCCAGTTTAACCTGTTTATGTAAACAATAAATTTCTCTCTCATTGTATATGAGGGAGGATTTCTTAGACACCATTTACACTACAGTTTGAGTGACAGTTTGGAGCGATCATCTTTGCATAGGCTAGAGTAGCTAAGTAGCTACTTAACAGCTATGTAGGCAGAGCGGGACACAGTCACTATCACTTGGTGAACAATACAGCTGTTTTGCTTAAGCAAACAGCTGTATTGTTCTCCACCTTTACAGCTCGCATTCCGCTGTGAACTACCAGCGGGACATGGGCTGTAGGAATCTTATCAGCGCTACCGACTGTGATAAGAGCCTGCATCGCTGCTAAGAGTTCATTGCTCAAATCAAGAAAACTAGATGGCTTTGAGCGAATTTTAGATGAGAATCATTGGGTCTAAATGGGCTTTCAGTCCTCATCTTAGATCTACCCAGCTGAATAACAGAAAATACACATCCACGATGGAGGTCATCACCCACATTTGAATGACCTATCTTGAAGATAGGTCATCAATAGAGAATTGCTGAAAAACCCCTTTAAAAGGACTGTCTAGTAAATGAAAAAAATTACAACCATCTCTGCATCCTGTGCGAAACCCATCCTAGAATGTACCTAGGAAGATTTGGCGAAACCTGAGGAAGGATTGGGAAGGAGCTAGCCTCAGACAAGAGCAGAGCCTACCACTACACTGTTCCTTCCTATAAGACTTCCCCCATCCACCTCAGGTATCATTAACCTATCCAAGATCTATTCTAGAATGAACTTCTCACAGGCTGCACAGAGGGGCAGTTGTTTATTTCTTTTATATTTACTAGTCAACATCTTTGGAGAGGTTTTACCATATTAGACCGCTTATGCCGTAAGTATCTGATATAGTCCACCCGCACTTATGTTGGGAACATAGCTGCCATAGAAATGAATGGAGAGCGCCATGTACATATGAGGCCACCTCTCCATTCGCACTTTGCCTGAAGGCATTGATGTGGGCACTGGAGTCGGGAACCTGTATCCTGTAAATGCACCATAAAATATCTGAGTTGCAACTATCCCTTTAAGTTTGTTTCTTACATTTGTTAACTGTGTGGCACAACAGAAAAAGAAAATCACTTTAGAACTAAAGAATAATGTTAGATTAGCTTTACTTGCAAGCAATCTCATTGGCAGATTATGCAATATCATTGTATTATTAACACTTAATGTGCTGGACATATTGGTTTTGGTGGACACTGTTTCAGAGTTACCCAGCCTGATTGGTAAATGTTACATTAATTGCAATTATGTCATGTTTTAATAAAAAGTAGCATTAAACTGTGCCCACTTTCATTGAACTCCTTATGTTTAAATGATTAATTTCAAGCTACTCTAAGCATTTTTGATAATGTTTAGGTTAAAACATCTGCTACCTAAAGCATCGACTTGCATGAAACAAGACAGCTAAATATGCCCAAACAATAACCCAATGACAGTTCGGCAATTGTGTTATTTCAATATCAAAGAAGACATGTAAATTAGTTACAAGGCCCAATTCCATTCATATGCTATTAGGAACACATCCCTAAGGAACTGACTCAGCCGTTACTGTTCAATTGGTTCTCCTAGACACGCACACAGCTTTATGCAGTGTCTACCCCATTCTCCTTGATTCGCCATACTGAGGTTTCAGAATACACTTGGGCCTTTCTGTAATATGTATCCCAGCTCTCTCGCAAATCTAGATTTCATTCTGCGTAAAAATGAATCCTAATTTTCATCAATGTGTCTTATAACGACCAGAACATGTCAAGAAGGTTCAGGGGCCTCCTGTAAGTCTAGATATACAGTTTCACACACAACATTTGGCAGCGTCTTCAGTGGCATTTTAAAAAAAATATTTTTTTTTGCTGAAACACTGCGGCCAGATGTTAGCCGAAAATCAATAGTGAAATATTAGAATGTGTATGTAGACATTTGTTTTGGTTTGTGGCTTTTTTAGGTCAGTGGTGTTTTTTTTTTTTTGTTTTTTTTCGCTTGCCCCTGGAATGTTTTTTTCTTAGGCGCTTCTTTATAGAACCTAAAAAAAAGTTAGGAAAAATACCAATACAAAATGACGCAAAAAGAATAAACAGGTCAAACCGCTGTGGCTCTTTGTATATGCAATTTAGGACGCTTAAAAAAAAACAAAAAAAAACCCCACCAACTAAGTAATGTCTTAAGGTGACCAAATATCGGTATATTAGGCAGGTTATTGACAAGGACCTGCATTAAGTTTCAATATAAACCGCAGATAAAACAGTATACATAGTGTTTACGGTTGTCCATCTTGCTTTTTTAAAGTGACGTTAAACTATTCTCACAGCCTTTGAGCATTGGAAGCCAATACAGACCAAAAAGCACGTTAGTGCGCTCTGTAAATCCTATATCAATATGGGAGTAGGGAGCTTCACATGAACATATGTGCAGCTGCACAGACTTTGGCGCAATGCAACTGAACCCCGAACAAGGTGCTTCTGTGCATGTATTGGCCCATTTTATTGTGCTTTTTGCGGTAGGAAGGCCTGTTCACAGGATACCCCCTTGCTATGATCTAAAGCAGTGTTCCCCAACTCCAGTCCTCAGGGACCGCCAACAGGTCATGTTTTCAGGATTTCCTCAGTGTTGCACAGGTGATCTAATTATTGCAGATGCCTCAGACATTGCCACAGGTGTTCTTACCATAGGATATCCTGAAAACATGACCTGTTGGTGGTCCCTGAGGACTGGAGTTGGGGACCCCTGATCTAAAGGACCTAATGAGGTCCAGATATTTTTTCCCCAAAATTGTGCAGCTTATTGCACCTCTGGTGCTGAAATGCGCACAAAAATGGAGCATGCGGCTTTTTTTTGTGCGCAAAAAAAAAAAAAAGAAGAGGATGGAGAACAAACCAATTGAAACCAATGAGTTCTATTCTCTGCGTATTGCGTGGGCAAATACATTCGTCTGAAGGTAGCTTCCCACGGCACTTTCTTAAAATGCAGTTGCAGTTTTTAATGCGCCCTTTTTGAGCCAAAGCCTGAAGTGGACAAAAAAAGAATGAGAAGTATAAAGGAAGGATTTCTACTTCGCCTTCCTGCAGGATCCACTTCTAGCTTTGGGTCAAAAAACTGCACCAAAAACCGCTGTGTGTGAAGCCACCTTAATACCCGAGGAGTGGTTTGAAGGCTTGAGTTATTTCACATTGTTAAAGGTTTCGAGAACATGGATAGAAAAACATGATTAATATAGCTACCGTAGTACTGAGTGATTGGGTTGCTAACTAAATAAAAGCAACATATGCAAGAGAGGTTACAATGGTGGCGCTTGGTGACTCCGAAGCAACTATAATGCAATAAATGCTGAGAGATTACTCTAGACAAGTGTTACTTTCACAGTCACGACATCACGGGAGTTACATAAAGTAATGACAGTTATCGGTAGCTGACAATAATATATTTTTTTAACTATTCAAATACACCATCAATTTAAAAGGCTTCTGCTTTCCTTCAACACTTGGGAAGCATAATGCAGGTTATATCCATTGGCCGACCAGATAATGTATATGGAGTCCTCCCGATCCTCTGATGACGGGGAGGAGGAGGATTCGACAGGTGAATTTCAACATGCGTCATACTTTTGTCCACAGGAGAGATGAGCTGCCTCTTTTCAGAATACATACATGCAATGCTAAGGGTAAAATCCCCATTACAAGAATGAATTTATTTAAAAAACATATATTACTAGCTGATATACCTGGCTTCGCCCGAGTTAATTTGGTACTGGTGTTTATCTGGTGTTCACACGGAAAATCTTATGAAGTCGTGGTTACTTTAGAGATACTGGAAAAACATATGTTCACCGTTTTGCATAGTTCTCTGCGTTACCCAGGAAACACCACGGGGAGGTAACCATGCGACGTTTCCTTTATATAAAATGACATCAGGAAGTGAGAGAATTAGATTACGCACGTAAAATTTGGACGCCAATTCTTTTGCACTTAGAATTGAATAATCGACTTGGGACCCATTAGCTTTTCCTATTTATGACATAATCAATGCCCGTGCCAAATTTCAAGTTTCTAGGACATCGGGAAGTGAGAGAATTAGATTTTGTACGTAAAATGTGGACGCTAATTCTTTTGCGCTTAGAATTGAACAATCGAGGTGGGACCCATTAACTTTTCCTATTTATGACATAGTCAATGCTTATGGCAAATTTCATGTTTCTATGACATTGGGAAGTGAGAGATTTAGATTATGTACGTAAAAGTTCGACGCTAATTCTTTTGCGCTAGAATTAAATAATCGAGTTGGGACCCATTAACTTTTCTTATTTATGACATAATCAATGCTCGTGCCAAATTTCACGTTTCTATGACACCAGAAAGTGAGAAAATTACATTCCGTACGTAAAATTTGAACGATTGTCATTTCAACCATGTGAAAAACGAACAGCCCAACAACGGTCTTTATGCGGACTAAAAGTCAGTGATGAATGAAAAATGCACGACTGCCCACATTTACACGTAACGACTATCGCTCACTTTCAGCCATTTGAACGAATTTTGAGTGATAATCGCGTGTAAAAGAGCAATGTCTGAGATATGTGCAGATTGTCAAAAGCAAATTGGCAATAGCGTTTAATTACCTGCTTTACATGAACTTATTTTGCATAACACATATTTGGATTTAGACTAGAAACACTCTTTGGGTAGAGCGGTCTAAATAATGACCAAGCTGAAAGCTTTCCTTTTAACTTTTATTTTACAGTACTACATCGCTAGTTAGTTCTACTAGCAGTTTTACCCATAGTGCTCTGTCCTGTTTTTGGTATCAATTTAAAATACAGAAATGTGGAATTGGCGACAGAGAGGGCATGGATAAATGGGCGAACCAAAGGAAAATGGTTGAAATTTCTAACACACGGCAAACAAAAACTTATAGTTCATTATCATCCAATATGAATTCTGATACATTTAAGAAACATTGGGCTGCAAATGACACTTCCTCTATGGCTCCCACCATCACCGACTAGCCTTTCACATGTAGGAGATTGGTTTACGGATTAGGAGTGCTGAATCCAGACTAAATATTTCAAATATACAGCACAATGTATATGAATATGGTTTTATAAAACCTAATTTACACGCTGTGGAAAAAGAGGAGTGGATTCTATACTTTCATGTGTGTCTGATTCAATAAAATTCTATTTCATTGCCTGCATTATAGAGGTATTCTTCCTTCTCAGCAATATAAGGTAACATATTTCAGCCAATGCAGCACCATCAGCTACATAATACAGAACTGGACTTTATGTATCCCCATGCAGTCTTGTTGCACATGGTTTTGCTGTGTGCATGGGTCCTATGAGGTCTTATGGTGATCGCAACAGATTGGTCTTGTGACCATTTCTTATGCAATGCAAGGGGAAGAAAGGACTACTGTAACAAATTCCCATATGTGAACTAGAATGTGAGAGAAGCCAGTCTTAGGCCTCCCCCTCACATAGACATTTACTGGGATTTCAGCAGCGCTGGCATGCGTTATGCCAGCGATTTGGCATAACGCAGCCAAGGAAGCTGAGAAAAAAAAAAAATTCAAATAAATACTCACCTAGTAGGCGCCCTCCACCATCCCTGCAGCTTCCTGGCACGTGTCTGTGCCTGCAGAGCATCTCTTGCTGGTAACGGGGCTTCAAGGCCACGCCTCCAGCAAGAGCTTGCTCTGATTGAATGACTGTGATTGGTGCATCCAACGCTGGCTGTGATTGGCGCTGGACTAGCCAATCAGAGCAATCTCTTGCTGGAGGCGGGGTCTTCAAACCTCATCACTAGCAAAACAACCTCTGACAAGTGCCGGGAGCCCCGTTAAGCATCATGATCGGTGAGCATAACTTTTTTAGGTAGTGCTGCTAGCGCTGCCCAAAACGCGGCACCAAGTTGTTCCACGCTTTCAGCAACGCTGCCCATTCATTTCCATAGGAGACGCAGGGCTGAAAACAGCCAAAGATAGGACATGCATCGCTGTTTTGACGCTTGTGAGAACAGCCCCATTGAAATAAATGAGAGCCCTGTACAGCATTTAGTGCTGTGCCGAAAAGGCAGTGCTAAGCGCTGTAAAAAAAAAAAAAAAAAAAGTCTGTGTAAGGAAGGCCTTAGAGGGGATTCATTCTCAGAAGAAATTGCTTAAACCAAATTTTTATGTTCATCGTGTTATTTTTTCATGCCGAAGGATGCCACCCATTGATGTCAAATCACGGGGGGAAAGCCTGGTTCTTCTTTCCCTGCGCAGGTCCTAGAGCATGCCCACAACACACTCATACAAGTTAATTTCTGGTTGAGGATTCTTATGTCCAACACAGTATATTAAAACTTTTGCAATATTTAGAACATATAAGTTCTAAGAAAATCAAATTCATTGGAAGAGAAGTTTGATAGTTAAAGTTTATTAAGAATATACATGGAAATGAGCTTTTCTTCAACCCACTTTGTACCAGGACTGAATACAGCAGCGGGTGACGAAAGACAACAGTTTGTTCTATTTGTTTATTAAAGACGACCATGATAATTCTTATCAAAAAAAAAATAAAAAATCCAGAAAAAAAAAATCCTTATTACCAACAACCGATAAAGCACATACTTTAGTAACAGACTTATACGGGATCACAAACATACACAATGCTTCCTAAATACAACATGATGCCTTGCAGCTGTATAAAATAATGCAGAATTCTGTGACCTCAGGTTCAGTCCTCTAAATACGGAGTAACGAGTGAGAAGACATTAGGGCAGGTTTTGTAACCTTACTGTACAGCAATTATGAAAAATTGCCTAAGCACTTACTATTGAAACAGTCAACAAGAGGATTGCTGTGTTCAAAATATCACTTTTGCAAAGAGGTTATTAAAACTCTTACATTTTCCCACATCTCTTAAAGGGGATCTATCAGCTCGAAAACGCTGTTCAAACTGCAGGCATGATGTTATAGAGCAGGAAAAGCTGAGCAGTTTGATATATTGTTTTATGGGGAAATATTCAGTAGAACTAGTGTTTTATTCATTTAGACCTTTGAACATTCTGAGCTGAACAGTCCAATGGGCGGTCCGGTTACTCACTGATAGCTCCGCCCACTGGATGGTTCAGCTCAGAATGTGTAAAGGTATAAATGAATAAAATACATGGTATACTGAATCTTTCCCCATAAAACTATATATCAATCTGCTCGGCTCCTCCTGCTCTATAACATGTTGCCTGCAGTTTGGACAGCATGTTCCAGCTGACAGATTCCCTTTAAAGTTTGTCAGTTACTATTCCGCAAAAAAGTGGATCTTCCATAGCTATGCTCACAAATTTTCTTCTTCACGTAAAAATTGGAAGACTGAAGAGAAGTCCTTCTGGGCGTAGCCCTTGGCACACATTAGTCTGTACACCTGATGTGAGAGGGATCCCAGTGGGATTGGACTCTTGGTGTCTGTAGCAGAGTCTTGGGCTAAACCCAGATCCTGTAACAAAAACAAAATATTAGTTAATGTACAGCACAATACAATAATTTTACTTGCAGCAAAAATTGAAAGGGAATGTTAAAGAGCATAAGCCAACAATTCATTGATGGCTTAGATTTTTTGGGAGGACACTCAATTAAATGTAACCGTCTTACTTGCTTAGGGTTTCCTCCCATTTTCCATAAAATGTTATTAATGTGAATGAGTAAATCAATTCCACACCTCAGAATGAGTCTGAGGGGTGGAGCTTATAGGTTTATTCAGATAAATAACATAACAGGCAGTACATCAGTGTCAGTATGCAGAAGTGGGAACCGCACCCATCAGACATTTTTGGCATATCCTGTAGAATTTTTTAAAAAAATTAAAAAAAAAATTCTAAAAAGTTTCCGAGATGGCAATACACCTTTAACTGAGACTTAGGCCTCCCTCACACAGGCGTTCAGCAAAGCGCTGTGAGTTTACTTTCACTTTCGGCTGCAGCACACGGCAACATGGATGAGGTGCGTTAAATGTCAAAAGTAGAACAGGTTCCGCTCGAAAATCATGTCGCTGGAAAGCGCCGCAATCAAGTGGCTGTCTGAGAAGCTCCACTGAAAACGATGGGAGCGTTATACCGCACAGGCCGACTTTCATCTTTATATTGTGAATGTTTGAATAGATATTCCAGCCGAAATTGATAAACTTGCTTTTCTCAGGAATATCAATGATCCCCCGACTCCTAATAGGTTGCCACCATCTATCATCTTGATAGGATTCTTGCCCTACACAATGTTCAATATAAACATGACTACACCTCCATCACCGATGTTCAGGAAGGCTCGTCCCACGCTGCTGAAATGTTTAACCCCTTAAGGACGTGGTCCTTTCTAAATTAGTTTTTTCCTCCCCACTTTTATAAAATATCCTCTCTTATTTATCCATCCACGTAGCTGTCTGAGGGATTGGGTTTTTTGCAGGAAAAGTTATATTTTTCAAATGGTAATATTTAATGTATCATATAATGTACTGAAAAACTTTTTAAAAATTCTAAGTGGAGAAAAAAAATAAAAAAATTATGCCATTAATTTTTTTTCTTCAAAGATATTTTATTTTTTTTAAATTATTTTATCTTTGACCAGTCATAACTTTTATTTTTCTGTCGACATAATTGTGCAATGACTTTTTTTTGCGGGATGTCCTGTAGTTTTCCATTTTGGAGCACAAAAAGTCATTATATGGCATCTTTTCTTAGAGACCGAATGACCAAAAATAGCGCAATTCTGGTGTTATTTTTTTCTCTGACAATGCTCACCGTGTGGGTTCATGAGTTACTTTTATATATCGGAGTTTTATGGACACAGTAATACAAAATAAAAAACTCTAAAAAAGCAACAAAAAAAAATTAATGTTTTTTTCACTTTTAAAAAGCTTTATTAATTATTTAAAAAATAAAAAAAAAGGTATTAAAATGAATTTTTACATTTCTTTTTTTTTTAGTTGTTATAGGGGCCAAAAGCTCACGTTGGTTTGATAGTTCCTGAGGTATAATATAATGCCATAGCATTACACTATACCGTTATCTGACAGGCAATCTACCAAGCCACGCCATGGCTATGGGTTGATATACAATTTGCAATGGCAGCCCTAGGGGCTTTCAAAAGGCACCCCATCTGCCAAGACAACCTTATGGCACGCCACCATCTCATCGTGGGGGCCATTTAGGACCCATGACCATGGATAGGGTCATTTAAATGCCGTTGTCAGAATTGATGATGGCATTTCAAGGGTTAACAGATTGGATATAAGAAACTTATGGCACCCGCATTATAGGGAGCAGGATCGACCCTCGATCGCCCTCCATACAAACCCCGAACCTCCAGGATGTAAATGTACGAGTACACATTGTAGCGTTAAGCGATTAATAAATAATTGGTGGCATGGTACCAGTACATTAATAGAGGAGGAAGGTGGCAAATGATGCGCAGGCAAGCTATTCTACCAATTACAAGAACTTCATGAAAGAAATACATTTTAAGGCTGCCCATACATACAAGATAGAGTCGGTGAAACAACCATCTTGCAAGACATCTCCATACAAGTGAGCTTGGCTGAGCGATCGTGTGTTCCGAATGCGGAGGGAGATAAGCCACTTATGCAGTGACTTATCACCCATTAGCTGATCAGTCCCACCCAAATCAATGGGTTTGAACAATGAATTCTAAGCCTTGAACTAAAGTCACGAAGTATACAAGGGTCTACGGATCACAACATATAAAATCACTGAATGTAGTGGATGACTGGCAAAAATAACAGAACAAACAACATATTAAAAAGTTTAGTGAAAAGAAACCTATGGACAGGCGTCTGACTAAATCCCTGTCCATTACTACGGTGCATTTACAGGGTCTCACAGTCTTATGCATTCTAGCAGAATGAAATAAAAAGTTATTTAATTCACATTCAATTTGATTGATTGTACAATTCATAACAACTATTACCCCTTCTCTCGCGGGAGACCATTCTGTATATAAAGGTCACCCAAAAGCACTCAATTGATTAAACACTTTATTATTTTCCAAACATAATATACCTACCTAGTATTGCCAATTTAATGAGCTTTTATACCCAGAAGCAATGCATCACATCAATTTGCATAATTACCTACCTTTGCCATAAGAGTTGTTCCAAATCCACCCTGGTAATTATTGGCTGAAGGAACGCCTTCCATCACCCCAGGTACGGGGTTATAGGTATCGCTTGACCAGCAACGTCCAGAGCTCATGTTCAAGATTTTGGCCAACAGCTTTGGGTCAAGCCCTAATCTATAAAGGGTCAAGGAAAGCATATTAATGTCCAAATGCGTCCAGACACGGATGAATTGTTTTACACACAAGCGATACAATGTCATTTTTCACTCTTTATTAGATGTCCAAAAATGGTAGAGTGTTGATATGAAAAATAGACTAGCCAATATAAATTAAAAGGCATAAATCCATCATCATGTTATGCTTCTTTGTTTACAGCTTCTATTTCGAGATTTAGCACATATGCTACACAACGATCCGAGTGGTTTCATTCCAGCTAATATATCCAAATAACCGCAGCAAATGTGCAAGAGGTTAATGAAACACGAAGCGTACACCAGAAGACTTCACCAGACGGATCGTACTCGGCTGAAACAAAATATAGACATTTCTAAAAACAGAGAAAAAGGTAAAAAGATTATATATAAAAAGGAAGCCAATGTTGAAAAACGGTAGCCAAACTACGTCTTCATGAACATGCAGTAAGCGCAATCACTGTATTGCGGTACATTGAGGTCCTGCAACATTGTGGTACAGAGCAAATCAAACCTACAGGACATCTCTTGAGTTTCAGCTCACCAAACAGAACGTGGGTCATGCGTCAAGACGACGACCAAAAGCACCCAAGTTGACATTTTGGAATGGACAAGTCCTATCCTGACCTTAATCCTATAGAAATGTTGTGGACTGTCCTGAAGAGAGGAGGAGTTCTGGGAGGAAATCCACCAACATAACAGAGCAGAAGCGGTTTTGTACAGAGAAACGGGCTAAAACTCCTCTAAGCCGATGCACAGGACTAATCAACAATTACTCAAATGTTTAGATACAGATATTGCTGCACAAGGCGGTCACGGCAGATACTGCAAGCAAAGGTTCACATACTTATGCCACTCACAGACAAGTGATATTGGACTTTTATCTCCATCTACTTTAAAGGTACCTTCACACGGGACAAAATTCCATATTAACCCGCAGCAGAAAAAAAAAAATCTGCGACATGTGAAGAAAATTTGTAAAATCTCATTCATCGACTTGAAACAAAAACAAAAACAGAAATACGGAAAATTCAAAAAGGGTTCAAAAACTTTTAAGCACCACTGCACAATAGTGGGAAAGTAGAGCACCATAATCCAAAAACAATCTAACTAATAAGTTCCAATGTTAATGCATAAAGTGGCTACACAATATAGCCCCAAACCAAAAAGAAAAGAAAATGTGCATACCGCCAATATAATAAAAATATGATAAACTACATTCAAACTTAAAGAGAATAGAGCACCACAGATATATAAAAAACTGAACCATGATCTGAAGTCATAAAGTACTGCAATTAGAATATTGTCCCCATACATAAGATATTCCATCATACAACATAAGGTGCAAATAGGATATCAAATATAATGCAAAGTAAAATACATACTTAATCCATGCGATGAATGTAAGGGACACAATATTGCTTCAGCCCCGATGTACGTTTTGGCAAGACCCTGTTTGCCTGGGGGAGTGGGAGGTCAAAGGCGATATCACTAAAACGTCCGTCAGGGTTGATGCCATTGAAGTCCCATACCCTCATTGCATAGGTTATTTATTTTACTTTGCATTGTTGCCTATGCAGAGTGCCTAACAAGCATTTAAAGGGTTAACAGCTCCGATGAGCGGCGTGGCTCATCGGAGCTGTTATGAGCAGATGTCGGCTATAGGACACAGCCGACATCTGCGTTAGTATTTTTTTTTCCCCTCCCTAAAACATTTTGGTTTGTTTTTTAATGGAATTGTCACATTAGAGGTCAAAATCAATCTGAAACGATTCACCTTTTCAGATTCTTTTAACCCTTTGCAATCCAATTTTGGATTCAGGGTTTCCTAGGGGGCTTTCTCTTTCTGCCATTATACAATGGCTCCATCTGTTGGCTGAAGCCAGTACTGCGGTATGGGACATGCTGGAGAGGCCCCCCGACAACGGAGCGGCCAGTAATATACAGTAAGAATACCCTGCCGGACGTCTTTTGACATCGGAGCTGTACAGCCTTCAATCAGAATGTCTTCAGACGTCAGACAGTGGATTGGAAAGGGTTAGCATGACAAAACCATGGCATTTTAACAGAGGTGTGTGGACTCTATTCACTGCAGCTTCCGATTGAACATCCCACATTTTTGGCTGTTCAATTCTGTAAAGAAAAAAAAAAAACTGTGCAGAACAGCAAATTTGATTTTTTGCAACTTTGTGATAAAAAAAGGTTTTAAAAGACTTCTTGAGTCTGAGTTCAATTCAAGTAATGGGGTTATGCCAAGATCACTAGCCCAGCTCCTGTACCCTATTAAGGTATATGATCATTATAGAGCAGGGTCCCCTACTTGGGATCCCCCTCTATCACCCAAAAGAAAGAGCCGCTCTAATTGTGGTGGACCATTTTCTGTCCTGATAAAACAGGATGGCCATTCTTGTGAATGCCCATTATGTAATACTATATTTCCCGATTGCCAAAGAAAGGTGTGGCTGGTCGTGACTTTACACGGCAAAATCAGCTTATTGCTGGAGGTGCCAAGAGCCAAGGTTTACCCCAGGCCCCGCATTCTGGGTGTGGTTGTCTATGCTCCAATGCTCCACAGCCCCTTTAAGTTGAAACAGGTTTCAAACTTTAAAACTCTTGAGTCTTACTATATGTTTAAACCTGAAGAAAGACTGTCAAACTACGGAAACACAATATTAGAGGAATGAGGAGCTACAGAAAGCTCCGGTCGGCCTCTAATGTTGATGTATTATGGCTCTACACAACACTGAGGTTGTATGAGCTGTTGTATGCTCATGTGCACGAGCCCTTGAATGAATTGTGTCAAGATGCACACCCCTCTGAGAATGCAGGTCTTGGGATAATCAGCTGATCATCCCGAGTCCCGCTCTCGGCACCTCAAGCAAATAGCCAATTGGAATGTAGGATTACAGGACAGCCAATCACAAGGACGGCAGAAGGTCTACCATGTAGGAGCTGTTCTTATGCACCGGCTATCAGTTCAGGCCCAACGAGATGGTCCCAAGTGGGGGAGCTTGCTCTATAACATTCATATGCCCTAACACAGAATCCTGTTGTCATAGTATAAGGAATATTTACAAAGTTTACCCCGAGAGGTAACAAAGTTGTAACTTGGGGACTCAATCTACAATGGATAAGAGATTTTTATTTTTTTTTTGCCAGAAACCGCAAACTTCTCCATAGGTTTTGCCTGCTATTACAGCTCAGCCCTATCCAAGTGAGTAGGTCTAACCAGCAATACAAAACAATCATCTGTAATTTTCACCTTTATTATGCGTGATGTCTAGAGATGAGCGAGTATACTTGCTAAGGCACATTACTCGAGCGAGTAGTGCCTTAGCCGAGTATCTCCCCGCTCGTCTCTAAAGATTCGGGGGCCGGTGGGGAGATCTCTCTCTCCCTCTCTCCCCCCCACAACTCGCCTGTCACCCGCGCCGGCCCCCGAATCTTTAGAGACGAGCGGGGAGATACTCGGCTAAGGCACTACTCGCTCGAGTAATGTGCCTTAGCGAGTATACTCGCTCATCTCTAGTGATGTCCATTTGTGGCAAATGATTTAAAAAGCACAATGGGAAATATTTGGGATTTACTCAAGCAGTAGAGCCATAACGTTTCACAAACGTGTTATATAGTACATGCATCATGCAGGCATTTTTTATGTGATGTTCATTTACAATGAAATGAAAAATAAAATACGCCAAAAACAAGTAAAACCGCAGACCAAAGAAGAGAAAAAACAACAACTTCTAAGCATAAAATGGAAGCACTTCCTATACACCCAGAAACAGAGCTGAGAAAGTACACTATTAGCAAAGTAAAACTGCCAGTTAAGAGTTTACAAGATCCTATCCAGATAACGCTCTCCTTGTACAGTCCTTACATATGCTCATTATTAAATCTTCATTAACTGTGCTGAGCAGGAAGCAGTTTACATGGAGATGTGACATATGGTCTCCTTCTATTTGCAGACATGCACTAGAGTTCTGGGTCAACTGCTGATAAGGTTACTGATCCTAATAAAACAAAGCTTGGCCATGCAGAAACCTGATTTGTTCTACCACTAGGATTATGGCATACGATCATGTAGATTGCAGCCAAGAAATTACCTACTAGAACGGATTTTATGTGAAAGCAAATAAGATCATTTGCACAATTTTGTTACCAAAATTGAAGGTTTGGGAGAGACAGAGATTAGCACCACGGCACTGAAACAGTGGGATCATCGGAATGAATTTAGGCAAGGTGCTTTCTGCAACGTGTTCAGGTGGGTTTTACTCCTGCACCACGAACACATTTCTAACATTTCCTGGAATTGCTTTAAACGGTATAGTTTTTGTGTGAAACTACATGTCTAGCCAAGGCCAATTTAAACTGGCCCCATATATTTAGAAGGCTTGCAAAAAATAAAATGAAGGTACCTAAACGGCTCACAAAGTTATTTGTCTATAAAGGAACTAATCAAAAGAAGGGAAGTATTCTTGAACTTTTAAAATGAGGTTTTGTATGTCATGCTCTCAGATCTGCAGTCAGTGTGTACAAAACCTCTGCCCCTCCTGATTTTATACGTTTACCTACCCTGCTATGTGCAGTTATTCTTATGTTGTAGGCATTATGTGTCTCCATCTTACTGTGGGCAAACAGCTTATTTAATTGGATTGATCTTTATTATCTACTTTACTAGGATGTTACAATTTGGATGGTCACAGCTAGTGATGAGCGAGCATACTCGCTTGGGCTGGATTCACACGAACGTATATCGGCTCTGTTTTCACACCGAGCCGATATACGTCGTCCTCATCTGCAGGGGGAAGGGGGGGGGGGGGGGGGGAGGATGGAAGAGCCAGGAGCAGGATCTGAGCGCCCACCCCCTCTCTGCCTCCTCTCCGCCCCTCTGCACTATTTGCAATGAAAGGAGGCGGGACGGGCTAAGTTTTGAGAATTAGCCCCGCCCCCGTTCCATCTCCCCCCATTGCAAATAGTGTAGAGGGGCAGAGAGGAGACAGAGGGGGAGGGAGCTCAGTTCCTGCTCCTGGCTCTTCCATCCTCCCCCCCTGCAGATGAGGACGATGTATATCGGCTCGGCGTGAAAACCGAGCCAATATACGTTCGTGTGAATCCAGCCTAAGGGCAATTGCTGGAGCGAGCATTGCCCTTATCGAGTACCTGCCCGCTCGAGAGAAAAGGTTCGGCTGCCGGCGGTGGGCAGGGAGCGGTGGGGGAGAGCGGGGAGGAACGGAGGGGAGATCTCTCTCTCCGCTACCCTTGCTCACTGCCGCAACTCACCTGTCACCCGCGCCGGCAGCCGAACCTTTTCTCTCGAGCGGGCAGGTACTTGCTAAGGGCAATGCTCGCTCGAGAAATTGCCCTTAGCAAGTATGCTCACTCTTCTCTATTCACAGCATATTATATCTATCTGTCATGCTGCTTTAGCAACAGCAAACTGGAGGCAGATATAATGCTTACAACACAAGGATAACAGCACATACCAAGTTAAGGAAATAGAACATCGGGAGAGGCAGTGGTTGTGTACATACGGACTGCAGATCGGAGAACATCTGGCAGCATGCAGAGCAGTGCGAGTGTAGGAAGTTAGCCTGTGAAGAGAGCTGTGGGGACGAGGCTAAGACCATGTCCAAAAGTCCCAGTACTAGAGAAGCTGAGTGCCCAACAATAAGCAGTGGATTGCAGAGGCTGCACTTCAAACTTCATTTTTTTTGTTTTACCACTGTAAATAAAGTATATGTTAGAAGATTGATGAGACACACACACATAATTTGATGAGCATAAGTTGTCTGAAAAGTTGGTGTCCCAATATTGTTACAGATGGTAAGGGTGGACTGGATACCACCACATACATGCCAAACTGGTAAGGGTTTATTAGAATTCTTCTTTCGCTTTACCTTTTGCACAGGCAAAGAGAACTGATTCACAGACAGATATAGGTCTGGAAACCCAAAATGTCATGCGAATCAGCTATAAGGGTTCAGAGGCAGTGGTTTCCGCCCCAGGCTCTGGAGGCCAGATAGGAAGACGCCAGTATTACCTGCAGTTCAGATACCTATGATGGACATCTATGATACATATACAACTGCCAGGGGAATGTCAGCCTTAAGTGCTTTGTGTCTAAGTGAGTTAATTTCTTATATGAAATTATTAGTGCTCACTCAGATAAGCGCTTAATACGCAGTACGCAGACAATACACATGTAATGTGTATTTAATGCACCAGACTATGATAATGGTGCGTAATACACACCAAATTAGGACATGCTGTGTTATTTCTCCATGCAGGTGAAAAAGTCTATTATTTAGGCAAAAAAATAAGTGCTCAACATGCATTCTACATATACTTGTGTGATTGAGCCTTTAAAGTCAAAAGCAAACACGTTAAACACACATTGAATCCCATTTTCATACTCCGGATCCACAATATTAAATTATCACAAACTTTTTAACAGATTTGTACTTCTTTGAATGAGCAAAAGTGCAAATCATTTTATTTAAAGGGGTTGTACCAGAATTTCATAGTATAGGGGAAAACTTGCTGATCGTTGGGGGAGGTGGGGGTGTCTCACCACTGAGACCCCCACTGATCCCAAGAATGGGGGTCCAGTGTCCTCCCATCATCATCACTTTGGGATTACTGCACTCCCGCAGAGAGGAGGAGACTGTGCATGCGCGGCCAGCATTCTATTCAGTGACATCACTGCAGAAGAAGCGACTTCCCCTGTGACAGGAGAACAGGACATGAGAGTCCTATTTTCGAGATTAGCGAGGGTCTCAGCAGCAAAACCCCCACTACTCAGCAAGTTATCCCCTATCCACAGGACAAAGGATAACTTGAAATTCTGGTACGACCTCTTTAAAATGACATTTTTGTGCCAAAAATCTCTCTAAAGAGCTATCCACTAAGGGTCTCCCTTATTTCTCGCTTGTTGTTCACTGCCTGTTACTAGAAATAGCCTTAACTTTACAACAGACACCAAGACAGATTACAGGAAATGGAGGATGTGATATTTCATGCTGCCCACAGAAGTCTATAGAGAGAAGAGGAAGAAGGGAGACAGAAGCAGAAGAAGAAGAGGGACACAGATGTGGCTGCTGCAGCTAATAGTGAGTTATTTACTATGTTACAGCTACTGAAATCACATCTATACTACTCAATACTTCACTAGTGCTCTCCATACAGATATTTATGCGAGTGTCGCAGTCAGTTAGGGAGCAGAATCCATTTTCTCCACATGCAGTGTATGGCACACATCATAACAGCTAGCTTCCACCCACCGATTCAGGGTAGACTGAAAATTAGAGACAGAGCCAGCACAGAGGAAAACAAGTTATACAATGGCCAGATATACTGTTTTTCCTCATGTACACATAGCAGCTTATTCTGAAAAGTCATCCGAAAAAGTTAGATACATTTTACAGCACGTGTCAAACTCAAGGCCACGTCAATTTATGTGGCCCGCAACAGAGGATGCAGACAGTGCTTTGCAGATAGGGCAGTGCCATTACAGGGAGCAGGTGCCATCTTGGATTGTGACCTCTGGGGTACACTTCCACACCGCTCTGTTCAGCCACTCACAGTGGCGGCACAGCTCTGACAGTCCTGTCCAGGCACTTTAGCACTGAGCTTCCTACCTTGAAGGGTGACTAAAGAGAAGGGGTGAAACACCATTGTAGTTGCATAGAGCTCCATAGCCATCTTAAGGACTAGTTACATTAATGGCTCATTCAGACCAGTGTACACAGTTTAAGTCCATGAAATCTGAGTTTTCACAGACCAAAACTGTACATATTCACCACATATTTTGACTTGCGCAAAAAAAAAAGGAAAAAAGGAAAAAAAATGCAGGGAGGTCCTATAGATTTCTCCTGCCTTCATGCAAACATATGCAACGAATACGGATGCAAAATGCACGTCTGAATACCCCAATGCAAATCAATAGGGATTAAGCTGTTTGTATTACTCATGTAATACAAGGTGCAAATACACCCATGTGAATGAGCCCTTATAAGTGGCCCTTTGAAGGCAACCATAATGCTGATGCAGCCTTTTGTGAAAATGAGCTTAACACCCCTGCTTTACAGGGAACATGTCAGTGCGTTCATGTAACCCTAATCACAGGCATTATGAACCACGGACAGGTATGCACAGTGCCCCCTGTAGGTTTTATTCTAAAACGCTGCTCTTTGAAGTTTGACTCGAAGCTTCGTTTTGAATTCAAACTCAGAGTGTGTTTATTCTTCAATGCCGCAGCATCTCAGAACACCATAGAGGGTAATAGGCATACCTCTTCATGTTGCCCTCAGTTTGGGCAGCATGAACCCAGTCGCAAGTTCTCTTTAAGTAGGCATAGCTGAGAAATTATGGGAGCGGCGTGCAAAGTGACTAAAGAGTTTTCTCAATATTTTCTAAATATGGCTGGCTATACTTGCAATATTCTGTCCTCAGTTACCGTAGGAAGAACAGCTCTGGAGTACAAAGTGCAGGTCCAACATGTCATTATTTGTACCTGTGTATTTAGAGTGAGTTAATTGCTCAACATGCTGCACTACCTGCCGATGACTCTATACAATGTATTCTACACATGACAAAACATCGTATCCATGAAGACTTGTGACAGGAATTTTATTTGAAGCGTTCAAGAAAAACACTATGCATCTCTCATCCCGGTGAGCACCCCATTTCCCGGAAAATAAGACCTACCCTGAAAATAATCCCTAGCATGATTTTCCAGGATGCAAAAAGATTTTTCAGGATTTGAGGATTCTTGAACTATAAGCCCTACTCCATAATTAAGCCCAGCTTACAGTTAATAAAAAAGGTTAATTTAAATAGTGTCCAGGCAGCTATACATGTAAAAAAGTGAAATCTTTTTGAGCAAAAATTAATATAAGACACTGTCTTATTTTCAGGGAAACAGGGTATATAATCAACATCTATAAACAAGCTTCAATGTGCTGAACAACCAGCGTCTAGCTAATAGGGAATCTAGATCAATACAACTAAAATATATAGTCTGCTAAATCTATGTTAGAAAAATTCTTAAATGTCACCCCTTACTGGGTGTTTTAAGCCTCACCAAATATTCAAAGAACCATGTAGAGCGAATTCTAGGAAACAACTGTAGTCCAAGATCTTAACAAAATGTAAAGTGAATGAACAAAAGCAAAATCAAATGAAATCAGTATTAGTGTGACTGCCCTTTGCCTTCAAGACAGCATCAGTTCTTCTAGGTACACTTGCATAGTCAGGGATTTTGTAAGATTAGTCAGGTGTCGGATTATCCAATTACACCAAATAGGTGATAATGATCACCATTTTCATATGTAGGTTGAAACACAGTCATTAACGGAAACAGAAACAGCTGTGTAGGAGGCTTAAAAGTGGGCGAGGAACAGCCAAACTCTGCTACAAAAAGGGGAAGGTTGAGGAAGACCGTTTCACGTTACGTCATATACACCATGGCAAGACTGAGCACAGCAACAAGACACAAGGCAGTTCTACTGCGCTATCAAGGTCTCTCCCAGGCAAATGCGTCATCTTTAAGGTGTCTTCCTCTACTTAGTTAGTTAAAATGTTATTCATCCATTTCTCTGTTATTTTAGTTTCTGGGAAAGCCGTACAACAAATAAGAACGCCATTAAGGCTCCCAAAACTCTTTGAGACTCTTTGGAAGTTTCACAGTAATAGGGAAGAAGAGTATCAATCTGCAGTCTGTGAAAACTTAAAAACCATAGTAGGCGTCATTATGGCCACCATGTAGAATCTTACACAGCCTTCCCAAAATAGAACTAAAAGTTGTAACTTAAAAAGATATATAGGTTTTCATTTACTTAAGGCATAAAAATTGAACAATTACAGCCAACCATACTAATCTATGATTTTATTGGTTTTTGCCAAAATTCCAAGGTAAAAACAGTAGGCATGTGAAGGAGCTTCTAATCTACTTTCTGGAATTTAGAAGAGAGAATGGGTAGTGCCACCTATACAAAAAAATAAAGTATAGAGTATAGAGATGAGTGAGCACCCAAATGCTCGGGTCCTTGTTGTTCGAGTCAAGCTTTTTGTAAAATTTGAGAGCTCTACTCGAGTAACAAACCCCATTGGCTACAATGGGAGACTCGAGCATTTTTGTATGTGGGACGCCGGGTGCCGAGCTTTTTTTTTCTTTTTTGTTCGTGTTCTCTCTCTCTCTCTCTCTGGGGCGGGGTCGAACACGGCACGATGTTCATTTGAGTAACGAGCACCATCGAGAATGCCAATACTCGAACAAGCATCAAGTTCGGCAGAGTACATTCGCTCAACTCTAATAGAGTACATACTTCTTGTCTTTGATCCTGGTGGCCTACTCTAGTCTGCATTTGGTCCTGAGTTGAGGCTCATTTACAATGACAATATGGCAAGCCGATCAGCGCTCGTTCACTTCTTTTTAAGTGTAGGAACTAAATGTTCTTTCCCATACAGTTTGCATTATTGCCAGCTGCACATCCCATTTACAGGAGGCGGTGTACTGCTGACAAATGATTTTTATGTCCACATAGAAAGTGTGATCAGTGATAAACAGGCATGTTGTCAATTCATTGTAAGACATGTTAACATAGGGCATTGTTCCAGAACAACTGTTTGTACAATCGTTTAGGGATTATCCCCCCATATAAAAGGGGCCTTTACTCCTGTTGTGTTTTAGTGTCCATTGATCTGACACACCAGCAAAGCAATGATTAACCCTTCCCTGAGTCTGGATTCTCTTGCTACACAACGTAAAGCCTCTACTGGTCATCAAGATCTGGAATATAATGTACGTTAACGTCCTCATGTATTTTCCCGAGTGTCATCACAGTGCTGCTCTGGTTCCTTTCAGCTCCTGTATCCTGTGGACTCTACCTCAAGTCACTCTGTTCTTAGTCAAGTCTGTTTCAAGTCATTGCAGATCTACCCGACAACTAGCTATTTCTGACCAAGCTCCTCCATAGACCCTTGTTCACTAATCTGCTCTACTGGTGTCAACCCAAGGCTCCACTCTAGACTACTCTTCTGTGAACATCTTCCAGTCTCGCTCCTATTCCCATCCTACACTCCCCATCTGATCTGTCCTGTCAATGCTTCAGCATTCGGCTATCAATTGGTGGCCTTTCTAGGGACTCTGACGAGGACATCCTCTTCGTGCGGAAAGTCCAACCTGCCTTGTGGGTGAAAACTAGGAGATGCTTAAGATTCCGTGAACCCATTCTGGCCAACACCAATCCAGTTGCAGCCATAGGAATCCACAATGTCATCTTGGAACACATTAATGTTGAAACTTGATCACCTCCTTGATGACCATCCACAGTCTATAATAAAGCAATGTTTAAAATAGGACAACACGTCAATCATGTCTCGTTTCATGGTATGAAGCCAAGGCATTTCTACCTCTTCTCAATTTCCTTATCCATTCACATTTGCTGTACTTTCGACTTATCAAGCATGAGGATCAGTTCATTTTAATTTTGCTTGCTGTCAGCCACGAAACCTTTTACTTTTGAAGATCCTGCAATACCGGCACAGCTTTATCAACATCAAATAAATACCACAAGAAAAATAAATTGTTAGTGCTAAAAGGGGATGCCGATTGGGAAAGGAATAAAAAACACATACAAATCTCGACACAGTTTTACCAATTAATTACTGGGAGTTCAAAAATTTACCGGATGCCACCTGAAGACTCCAATAAAGCACGTCAGATTATACTCGCAAGTTCTCAGTATGACATATCTCCCCTAAATGCTTATTTTCTTCTGAAAACCTGTACGCTGTTAAGCCCTTTTTTTGAAAGCAAGTGTACCATTAAAAGAGCAAGCAGGAAGCATTTTGCATTTCATCTTTTTCTGTATTCTTCCTCCTGGTTTCCACATAACTGACAGTGAAAATTAGACATGGTATTAAAATCAGTTACTGAAGTCCTCTGTCTTCCTCTAAGACCAAAGCATGTAATGGTCTAAAGCCGGCTGGAATATAATTGTCATTCAGTACGAGCCTTTCCTAGAAAGTCATGCTTCATTGGAGAAGACTGAGTTTCCATTTGAAATCAACAAATTAATCCGAGACAGGTATCTGAAAGGGCAAGTTTAATAGGAAGCAGCTACTGGGCTCTCAACCATGATAAAATGTTATTGCTGTTCCCCTGTAAATTGGCTGGGAACATATGATACTTTCTGCATAAGAGGCCCATTGCTGTTCGAGAGATATACTGCTGAAGCTATCAAAATGATGACAGTCTGTCAGTCCCCATAATAGGCTGCCAATGGCTTTGCTGTGTGAGCGTTACTGTTTACAATTGGGAACATTCTCCCAGCAGTAATAAAAATAACATAAAAGAAAGCCATTATTGTTACAAAATATGAAATAAAACACTGAACCGCTTGTCACTATTTCAATGGGGAAAAATTGAATAGTGAAAGTAGCGTTAAAGCGTATTTTTTTTCCTGCTTTGATTTTAAATAATTTGCATGGGGTGGAGAGAGTCAAAATAGAAGTAATACCGTATAGAAGTAATACTGTATAGAAGAGCTAGAATGGCAGTAATACTTCAGATTCTGAAACAGAGACTAAACAAGAAAAACAACGTCCAGTAGTAAGATCTAGTTACCAAGATACGTTACACTTTTTGGGACCAAATTATAGTTTTTTGTGGGAAGGGTTCACTTTATCCTGCTCTAATATGGAATATTTCTTTACTTTTTGAAGGAAGATTAGGAAGAGGGAACAATATCTCTGCAGCTCCACCTATTGGATGACAGCATTCCTGCAAATCAATGTCAGACCCTTTATACAGGCCTTTATGTCAAGGATTGGGAATTGAAAACCAAAAGCCAGAAAACCATACACAGACAGCTGTTTCGGGGTTTTTTGCTCCTCATCAGTGTGCAGTAGGTTTCTGGCTTGGTTAGTAAGAGGCTTATGATGTGGGTCAGGAAGGGTATCATCTCTCCTTAAAGGGGTTGTCTCGCGCCGAAACGTTTTTTTTTTTTTTGCATAGGCCCCCCGTTCGGCGCAGGACAAACCCAAGGGATGTGTTAAAATAAAAAAATAAATAAAATAAATAAAATATTACTTACCCGAATCCCCGCTCTGCGACTTCTTCCTTCTTCCTACTTCTTCCTTCTCCAAGATGGCCGCCGGGATCTTCAGCCACGATGCACCGCGGGACTTCTCCCATGGTGCACCGTGGGCTCTGTGCGGTCCATTGCCGATTCCAGCCTCCTGATTGGCTGGAATTGGCACATGTGATGGGGCGGAGCTACGCAATGACGCGTAGAAGGGGGCGGAGCCAGAACGCCGCTCGTGCCCGGACGACCAGAAGGGAGAAGACCCTTCTGCGCAAGCGTGTCTAAAAAAGCAAGACGACCCCGAAATTAGACGGATCCATGGAGACTGGGACGCCAGCAAAGGAGCAGGTAAGTGAATAACTTCTGTATGGCTCATATTTAATGCACGATGTATATTACAAAGTGCATTAATATGGCCATACAGAAGTGCTGAACCCCACTTGCTTTCGCGAGACAACCCCTTTAAGGAGAGCACCTAGGAGGTGAGTGAAGAGACTTATAAGGCCATGCATGCTCCTCTGGGAAATATATGCAAATAAGGAAGATGGAACAATACCTCTGAAGGGTCTACTTTTTGTAAAAATGACTGAATGTCCTCCACAGGCTGGAATTAAACTGAAGTTCCATCTTTGATTAAGTGGCTGTAAAGGCATCACATCTAAAATTTAGGCTCTCTATGATATCTTTTTATTAGTTTTAGCTATTTTCACTTAGCTTTCAGTTGGTTTTTTGGGGGGTATAAAGACAATTAAAGCTGGTTGAGTGCACTCCAATGATGGTCAAGAAAGAAAGTGTGCCGGAACTTACTTGGAGTGGTGGGAGTGACCCCACTATGAGGTGGGAGAATTCTCCTCCTTACGGTCCCCAAGTGTGTGTTGAGGAAAAACCATGTTCTCGCTGCATGGATGATTATAGGATACTTTAATCCATACACATTAATAGGGAATCCCAGCATATGGATAGGTGATAAATGTTGATCTTTATTTATATGGTGCCAAAATACATTTCTGAGGGTATATGTATAACAAACATTACAGTGTATCAAACTAATTAACAATCCAAATGAGAAACGAGGTCCCAGCAGAAGTTTGTGATATATGAAGGAATAGGACGTAAAAAGTACTTGCTCTGTACAATGGTCCATCTATTTTTTATACTAAACAGGGTAGTATACAGCTGCTTGAGTCAGTTACCTGCCAGTGCAAGTCTATGCACAGATATCAAGTGCATTAGGATGTAAGCAGTGTCGGAGATACTGTTGAAATGAGTGTTTATTGGTTAAGATTCTGAGCAATAATTGTGATGAAAGCGAAAAAACCCAAAAAACAATTTAGGAAATGTGATAGGCCTGCCTAAAGGATACATTTTTAAAGCCTGCTTAAACTCTGGATATTGGGAATTAATCTGATTATCCAAGGTATCATATTCCAGTGAACTGGTGCAGCAGGAGAAAAGTTCTGGAGAAAGAAGAGAATGCTAGTCTTCTATCGTTGGCAGAACGTAGAGCACAGGAAGGGTGGTAGAGAGTGATATAAGGAGGTGCAGCTCTATGGAGAGATTCATGAATGAGAGTGATATTTAAACTGAATTCTAGAATGAATGGGCAACCAGTGCAGCTGGACAAAAAGAGGAGCCTGGCAGCTGTATTCAGGATAGACTGGAGAAGGGAAGACCAATTAGTAACAGATTACCATTTTCAAGAAACAAAATAATCACAGCAACTAAGAGTTTAGGCCATTTTCACAGCAAGGAAAGGGCAAAATGTTCTCCTGGTTTGACGATAAAAGTGGTTCTCCTAAAATTATTCTGACCAAAAATCGGATTAATTTCGCAGTAAGTGACTTTTTGCACTGGTGTAACTATAGGGAATGCACCCGGGCCCAGGAGCGTTTGGGGGCCCATAAGGCCTCTCTTCTCCATATAGGGAGCTGAGTACTATGAATAAAGCATTATAATTGGGGCCCCTGTTACAGGTTTTGCATTGGGGCCTAGGAGTTTCAAGTTACGTCTCTGCGTTAACCCCTTCAGTGGCAGGTTAATTATTACCATGTCATGCCTCACAGGACAGGTTTTTTAAATGAGTTAACTATACAATTAAAACCCCGAAAGATTTCTGAGATAACAGCTCAGTGCTCTACACATTACAGCACTAGAGCTGTCCACGGAAATCTTCCGGTGGTGCATGGTCAGTGCAGCAAGCCCTGGAGATTTTCCGGGCGTGCCACTAAAGGGGATAAGAGAAGCTAGAAGGCCCCAAGATAAACTTTTGCACCCGGGCTCAAGAGCCTTTAGCTATGCCCCTTACTGTATGGTTTCAGTACAGCTAGCCATATCAAAAAAGTCATCCAGAAGCAAAATAATTTAGGAAAGACATATTAGTTGCACGTTGAAGCACACTGTGGACTACCACATATAAACTTCTGTAGCAGTCATGCAAGTTTCCCTAGAAACCACTTTGTAAATACCACAGCCTTAGAAGAAACACCTAAAACAGATAATTATAAAAAGAAGAAGATGAGTTTTCCTTTTTGGGTAGACAATTACCATGTATGTAAGGAAATAAATCTATAGATCCCCGGAGGGGATGAATTGGTTTTGCTCACTTTCCTCAAATGCTTTCCATCTATATTCTGACAACTTGCTCTCACTCAATTTTACAATGTTTAGAATATTGATAAACCAATCATCACTGAAGCAAAACAAATTTCTTTTTTATCTCAATTACTCTGACAAGGAAATAGAGGAAGATACTTTGCTAACTACACACCTCAATAAAAACTCAATTTCCAGTATGTTAATTAATAGACAGTCTAAATATGAAATATAGTCCGTGTGTTTAAGTCGTTTACAGTACTGTCCATATCAATCTTCAAGGCGAAACTGCAACCATAATAATAAAAAGGCAAAGAAATGCGCTGCGAGTCCACCGCAATGGGAAGAACTCAGCTAGAACTAGATTCATGCACCCTCCAAAATTGGTAGGAGAATAAGTGTCTGTTCACACGGTGCCGTCACATCACAATTTATTGGCAAGGTTTAATATTAATTTAAGAAAAAAGCAGCAGCATGACTGCACCCTATACATAGACTATGAAAGTCAATAGATACATCCCTGGTCCTCTCTAGCACTTCTATTTTCATCGTAGAAGCTTTCTGTGTCCGGTCCACCTCGGTAAATGTTCCAAGGAGGTCACGCCTACTCAGTCTTGCTTCTTATACTGTACGACTATTGGGTACATAAGTGCAGAGTGAGGGGAGAGAGAGGGGATCTCTTATATATCTCCCCATATTGAGATAGGGGGCGGGGCTAGGGGTTTTTCCCAGGGTTTCCCCAAGAGCGGGGGATGAGGCTTGAGGGGCGGGGCTAAAGGGGTTATCCTCGTGATCCACCCCTAGCCAAGTGAGGGGGTGTGGCTAGGGGGTGGATCCCGCCCCTCTCAGGGAAGCCCTGGGAAAGCCCCCTAGCCCTACCCCCTCTCTCTCCAAATATGGGGAGATATGTAAGAGATCCCCTATTGCTCTGCATCCCCCTCTCCTCCCCCGTCTCTGGGGGATTCCTAGCCCGCTTCGTGATTTTCTCCTATTGATTTCAATGGGGCTGGCGCTGCTGCCACCGGCCCCATTGAAACTATGGGCGTTATCGCAGATTTTTCTTAACGCTCTGAGGCTTGAGTGAAGACATCGCAAATAAGAATGAAACCATTGAAAATCATTGCTTTCATAATCATGCGTTTTCACTCACTCTCGCATCACAGGAAAGTCTAACACGGTCTCTCTCATCATCTGCTCAGTATCTCTTCCGACATCAGAGAAGAGGCCGGAGCTTCAGAAGCAGCCGCTCGCCAAACCAGGGATCCCTCTACATACCCAGTGGAGAACAGAGAGGAGCAAGACTGAGCATGTGTGACCACCTGGGACAGTTACTCAGCTGAGCACAATAGAAACCGCATGTGGAGCGATCCTTAAATTAACCTTGGAATATCTGGAGAGAGAAACTTTATTAAATAAGTATAAATGCAGAAAAAGGTTTAAATGGGAGAGATGTAACTTAGAAACCACATTTTTGTGGCATGACCCCTGTAGCATATGTACAACCCTTTTGGTAGCCTTTAAATAAAATACATACTTCACATTTTCTGTGATTTAAGATAAAGTTAATTATATTTTGGGAGATTAACTATGTTAAAAGTTTTCTAAAATATATTTCAATAAACTGAAAAATACCGTTATATCGTACGTACCTGATGCCAAGATTCATGGTTTCTGCGGTTCCAATCATGCTAATTGCTAAAAGCATGTTGTTGCAAATTTTTGCTGCCTGAAAAGACATTTAAAAAGTTACTACCAAGTCAACCATAATAGGACCATACAATGTAACTAACTCACTAAGCATTAGAAGTGAACTACTCATACCTGCCCTGTTCCAATCTCTCCACAGTAGATGACATTGGCTCCCATACATGACAAAAGCTCTTTAGCTGCATCAAATTCTTGTGCGGCACCTCCAACCATAAATGTGAGGTTCCCAGATCTGGCTGCACCAACACCTGGTGGTAAAAGACAATGATAAAAATTAGTACAATAGTCATCGAAGGTCAACGTGCTTTCAAATTGTCCAGACAGTGGAGAAAACGGACCTCCTGTACATGGTAGACCCATTTCTATTAGTCTAGTGTATTTTTATTATTGTTTCAGCTTTGACCTGCGCTCGTCACTATCATCTACATGGACATGCTATATGTTTACACTTACCCCCTTGTAGCCATGATCTTGGAGATCAGCATCCCTTAAGCCTGGTGTAGACAACGATTATCGCTCAAAAGAGGTCTTTATGTGCCTTCACAGCGCAAGGTGATCGCTTAAATGTTGAGGAATCACTTTGCGCTCTGAGTGGGGGATTCAGAAGACAAGCGGGGCCACTTGTCTTCTACATCCAGCTATTCTCTGCCCAGAGTGCCCAGCTGGTATACAGCCAAGTGCTCCGTGCAGGGTATGCAGAACACAGCCGGACAGCTGTGTTCTTCATACCCCGGCTGTTCATGGAGAGCTCAGCTGGACTGCTGTGTTCTTCATACCCTGCCTGTGTTCAGGAAGCGGGATACAGCTGAAACAATATAGTATCAGCTGTATCCGCTGTGAATCCCTGATAAGGCTCATCGTTGTCTGTCAGAACGCTGAAAGACAACTATTAGTGACGGCTTAACGAAAACTGCACGATGTCAGTGCAGTTACACACAACGATTATCGCTCAAAAGATGGCTTTTGAGCAATAATCGTTGTGTCTAAATGGGCCTTTAGACCACCTGTTTAAAATTAAAGATTGACATTTTTAAATCATAACAGTATGATAGATGGCATACAAAGTTACATATAGAAGAGTGGCATGGAATAAACAATATAGAAAGTCCAGGCCAATATACAGATCCAGTCCTGTGCTAGGAGAATGGCAACACCGTGACATGTAAAAGGTAATATAGTATACAGTAGCCTTAGCAGCAATTAATGACAGTCAATCTGACCAAAACAGAGGGAACGTCTATTCAAAGATAGTCTTTTGGTTTATATTCCCAGTCTGGTCAAAAAGGCTCATTAAAAGACAAAGCTACTTTCTAACAGGTGACGATGCTGAGGCATTGCAATATCTTCCATTTGCAAGCGAAGAGCAACAAACGTCATCAGATATGCAGATCCCTCAGAAATAAGGAATTGCATGTGGACTGAAGAACTAGAATCTTAATCCACAGAGCTGGAGTCCAAGAATGGGGTCCCTTTTTAGTAGAAAGGCCTTGACCGAAGGGACAGAAATGACCTGTTGAATCTCCAAGGTACGCTAGGGAGGAAAGGAAGCAAGGCCATAAGAGCATTCCAAGAGCGTTCTAGAAGAGCAAAGTCCAAAACTTTGCAGAAGTGGGAAAAATCAGAGGGATTCTTCTAGTTTGCTATGGACAGCAAAAATGGGGCTCACCACTTGTATGGTACACCTTTCTCTTGTAGCTTCACCAGCAGTGGCTTACGAGTGGAGCAAAGCTGTAAGATCCTCCTTAGGAGGTCAGAGCAAATAGAACTCTTCAAGTTCTGAAGATCTAGCCTCAGCTGTGAGCATCTTGCTTTGTATACTGTAAATGTCATGAGGTCTATAAGCAACTACTTCGCAGAATCTAAGTGTGCGGAAAGCGTCCTCAATGATAGTAGTCCTTATGAGGAGCAGAGCCCCATGGATAAGACTGAACAGTATCTGTAGAGCCTCGGGCAAAGAGAAGGTGTC
This sequence comes from Eleutherodactylus coqui, assembly GCF_035609145.1. Lineage (NCBI taxonomy): Eukaryota > Metazoa > Chordata > Amphibia > Anura > Eleutherodactylidae > Eleutherodactylus > Eleutherodactylus coqui. The sequence goes on along the minus strand of NC_089848.1, from coordinate 60,834,240 downwards.
TGTAGACTACATAAATCCTCTCACTAAGATTATTTCTCCTAAACTGTGATTCCAAGTTTTCCAACGTTGCACTGAGGCAAGCGTATTTGTGCATACGCTGGTCTAAAGCCGCCCTTAAACAGCCAACAGCTGCAAAGAAAGAAAATCCCACCACCACCAATATCCACCGCTGCGGGATACCCTTCATGGGCATACCGCTCCAGGAGCACATCTAAGTTGGAGTTGCTCAGGGAGAGCTTCTCTCTGAAGACTTTTTCCTCACAACCAAGATTACTTGGTTTCTCTTGCTGGGAACAATCCCATTTTGCTCCACTGGCTAACAGTACCAAACCTTTGTTTTTATTAATATAAAATGTGATCGGGCAAGAACGAGTATTCGCGTTAAAGCCTTTTTCTGTCCATTTTGTTTTTCAACCATTACAGCGGAAGAGAAGATAAAGCAGTCCGATTAGAAAATATACAACATATTATATACTGTATTCTTCGCTCTATAAGACACACTTTTTTTTTCTCCAAAGAGGGGGAAAAATAGTTGCTGCGTCCTATAGAGTGAACGTGTCAAAATTCGTTGTGATCGCCATTTTTTTTGCGCAATCAAGAATTTAACGCGCCACCGCGATTAAGTTAGCATGATTGCGTTTAAACTCACGATCGCACAAACAAATGTGCGATCTTTAGCAGTTCTCTCTCCTCCCCACTGCCGCAAATAAGTACCGCTGATTGGTGGAGGCAGGGAAGCAGCAGCAGTGCCCGCCGGCGCTCACCACCAAACGTCTTTTTCCCTTCCTCCAGACGCACAGAAGCGCCGCTGTGACACGGAGCTCTGGTTTTTCAGATCTCTGCTGCTTCTTCTGCTCCGTCGCCCAGTACAATCCCCTGCGCTGTCCCTGGGCGAGTTCAAAATATTTTTTCCCCCATTCCCCCTCTAAAACGTGGGTACGTCCCATCGTCTGCTGCGTCTTATAGAGCGAAAAATACGGTATACGCATATTTAGAGTTAGATCTTTACAATGCCAGGGATTCCTGAATTCTGTAATTCCTCGAGATGGCGCGTCTTGTGTTCCTTTCCAGTTGTCTCCCTTTCCTTTCAGTTCACACTACTTGACTGTGAAAAACAGGCCATTAATTAGCGGCAATGATACTTTACTGATCCTTTAGCTGTGTTTACCCACACTGCATAATAATGACTTGAAGTAATCCTGGGATATGACCTGAAGCAAATTAAGATGACAATTCAAGCCAGATCTTACAAACAGAGCCCCGTATTATCCATCATAGGTCAACGGCTTCTTATCTAGATTACAGGCCGCTAAATGGCTACAGAGAGCTATTTATTAAAGCCAAATTAATGCTGACAACGGCTCTCAGTTGGTTAATTTTTGGACAGCTGTACTCTCTCAGATATACAAACACTTAGGGCGTAAATAGCAAAAAATAAATTACATAAGAAAAAACAGCAGTATCAAGAACAATTCATCATTCCACGGTAGGAAAAGCAAGAAAACCGAAATGTTCTTCCACAGAATCTTCATTGTATTCAGAAATCACTACCCTCCCTAAATGGTAAGTAGGGGATAAGTAGGTAATCTCTGCTAGGTTACTGGCTACATGTTAGTCCTTACGTGGCGATATGAATGAAAAACATTTGGTTTGGGAAATTACTCTGTTTATGAACCTATGAAAGATCAACCATGTTTCCCTGAAAAGAAGACCCTGTCTTATATTAATTTTTGCACCAAAATCGGCACTAGGTCTTATTTTCAGGGACCGCATTACTATACTTACCTAACAGGTTTGGTCCAGGTCCCTGACGCTGCTCTCCACAGCTCCGACATGCTTTCCGCAGTCCTTGGTCGCTCATACATCATCACTTCCTGGTTACGGTATTCATGAATCTCACTTCCAGGCAGCAATGGCTGTAATTGGTTCTTTGATCATTGCTCAGACAATCCATGTAGCGCTGGATGAACCAATGTGACGGCTGTGATTGGCTGCGCAGTGGTGGAAGAACCAATCACAGCCATCGCGTTGTGGAGGCAGGATTTATGAATTGGCTGAGCTGCAGCCAATCACAGCCAGTGTATTGGTTCATCCAGCGCTGCATTGACTGGCTTAGCAGCAGTTAAAGAACCAATCACAGCAGTCGCTTCCTGGAAGTGGGATTTAGGAATCCCATAACCAGGAAGTGATGTTGTACGAGCGGCTGAGAACTGCGAGGACTGTGCCGAACCTTTAAGGAGAATTCTACAATGGATTTTACTTGGGACTGAAGGCTCATGGTTCCTGAGGAGTGGCTGTGCATTGGAAACCACCTGATCCATTTTTTGGACATCAACTAGTATGTGCTGCCGGATCAATTGCATTACTTTTCCTGAACCTCTACAGAGCAGTGGGAGGGACCTGAACCGAGCCTGCTAGGTAATCTATTCTTATGTAGTGTAACTAGCGCTTATTTTTGAGGTAGGGCTTATATCTCAAGCCTCCCTGAAAATTAGGCATGGGCTTATTTTCAGGGAAACAGGATAGTTCAGCTATTTGGACCTTTTTGTCACTTAGGACCCTTTTACACTGAATGATCATCATTCAGATTATCGCTGGATCGTATATAGCTGAATAATAATTGTTCAGTGTAAACGTTGTCATTCATCATTCGCTGACAATTCATTCATTATTCGAATTATGCAGGCATTTAAAAAAAAAAATAATTATTGTCTCGTGTAAACAGGCAGTCGTTCACCTATGAACTGCTGCCTGGTTACTGTGAATGAAGACTGGCTACCGGAAGGTGAAGTAGGAACTAATGAAAGACACTGTAGACAATTTCTACTTCAAACTTCTGCAAACACTGCTTGCCGTACCTTAGAATTTAGTCTTTCTACATTGAAGGTTAGTGCCAATGATGAGCACCAGTCTAAGGGATTGGCAAGTCAAAAGAAAACAGAGCTTCAGTATTGTCGGTAGATACATTTCTATTCACACAGAAAGATGTATGAAAGACGAAATCACCCAACAGATTAGTGTTTGCTCAACTGTTGGGTGATGGGCTGCAAGTGGACATGGCCCAATGACCAGCCAAAAAAAAAAAAAAACATTCCTAGAAACGTTCTTGCCTAATTATCGAGAAGTGTAAAAGGCCCACAAGAGTCGGCCAAAGAGCTATACTTCCTGATCTCGACAGACACGCACGCCGAGTATTCAGTCGTTGACCACGTTTACACTGAATGATTGTCGTTCAGATTCAGATGATCTAACAATTTTTTGACCCATAATCGTTGCGTGTAAAAGAGCCCTTAGTGCTGGTTATTGATGGATAAAACCAGATCAATTGGGGAAATAATCTGAAGACACTACATGTCTCTTTATGGGATGAAAAAGGTAAATAATTACAGTTTGTATAGTGAGATGATAGTTAATATGTTTTTAAGTGTATATACATCACTTATCACTCCAATACAAAGTGCATTAAACTTTTTTTTAACCAGGACTTTATGGTTTATCAATATTCAATGAGTAGGGACTGCCGATATGCAGAATGAAGGTGTCGTGAAGCTCAACTGAGTGCTGCGCTCACTTGTTTTCACAAGCACAGTGCTGTACATATGGTTGTGGCTAAGCCTGGTACTGCAGCTCTGTCTCATTCCCTTTGGAGGATAGGCTTGAAACTACTACCAGTAAAAATCATCATGATCCATAAATATATTTTGGGCAAAGCTCTTTCTTACCAATAACTGATGCCTCGACAATGCCATTATTGTAGTAATGATAACTTGGTATTATACCTTATAACATTACCAGAAACATGGGAATGTGTGCGCCAGATCTTACAAAAATAACTACCCATATTCAGAATTTAGTGGATCTTAAACAAGATGCTCTTAAATTAAAGAGGGAAATGCTTTTCAATAGCCCTAAAGATTTACATCCACTTGATATTGATTAGAGAATGAATATGTCTGTGTGTTTTGGTGTAAAGCACAACTGTTACTTCTGCGCACACGGTCATTGTATCATCTGGGTGAATACATTTTAGTGTACAGCTTGTAAAACAAATGGTTGATACAATTCTACAGAGAGCACGATGTGCTTGTACTGTTGTCCCACTGGGAAGGTTATTGAGTTACATTCAATAGCCACAACTGAGCCAAAAGTAAGTGAGAATTGACTTTAGTACACTTCTACCATCTGGATAAGTAGTGGTCTTTGCAATTCTGTACATTAGATGGATATTGTGGGGATGAAGTAAATGCATCATTTACTGGATGGCCGATACTAGTCAGTCATTCACAAACAAAGGTTTAAAGTGCGATGTATGGGTCATCAGCCTAGCAACCAGGCAGGAATTTGCCCCAAGTTTTGAGGTGGTAAGCTCCTGAGAGGACATGATGAATTGATGAAGCCGTAGATTTTGGGTCTCTGTCTTTCTAAAGCATTTGATATTACGCAACATAAAAGAAGAATGCTGAAAATAAGTAATTGGCTCCATAATAACTAGCAGAAGGATAGAAAACCGGTAGTGGTTGCAAACCACAGCCAGATTAGGTCGCTATTACTAGCGGGGTACTAAATATTGGGATCTACAAATTGAAATCTTAATATTTGTAGAGGGTACCAAACTGTGCAAACACAAAAGATGAGAGAATCATTGTAGATGAATTTAATAGAGTTTTGAGCCTTTTTTGCAGAGAAATTACAATTGGGCAGATGGACATAAGGTTATACACTCAGAAGGGAAAATACACGTCACCATTACATACTACATGGCAAAAAAAATGCAATTACGGCTCGTTCAGATCCCGCTAGTGTTGACTTGAGAGCAGGAAAACGGGAAGCCCATTCCATTACAAGACGAAAATGAACGGTACTAAATGGACTACATTGATTGTAATTGGGCAAGTCCAGCTTCCAGCATGCCTTCCTGTATTTCCCAGAAAAAAATAATGCATCATGCTGTGCTATTCTGTCATGGATTTTAACAGTACCCAGTTTCCCTGAAAATAAGACATAGCATGATTTTCCAGAATTTTTGAGGATGCAAAATGATTTTTCAGGCTTTTTGAGGAGGCTTGAAATATAAGCCCTACTCCAAAATTAAGCCCTGCTAACAGTTAATTAAAAAAGTCAATTTAAATAGTGTTCAGGCAGCTATACATGTAAAAAAAGTTAAACCTTTTTGAACAAAAAATATAAGACACTGTCTTATTTTTGGGGAAACACTAATCTGTGACGGAGGCGCAGACTGGAGCCTTCAATACAGATGCGAACGAACGATAAAACGCAAACAAAAAGGACTTTACTATACTGATAGATAGCAAATGAACCTGTAGAAACCAGTGCCAAGCTGCTACTGCCAAGGCACATATCAGGTGATGCATCAAAAAGAGTATAGATGCTAGTGAAGAAAGAAAAGTTTTACTTTAATACAAGTTATTAGTTACAGTAGAGCACACAGGTGTATGGTGTACAGCTGGGGGTACCAACATACAAGAAATAGCAGATCTGGAGCAGGTTGAGGTGGACATTTAAGGTAATAGCTGGAATGGGTGAACGGCAGAAACCAGAAATATTTTTAAAAATTAAGGAAATTCAGTTTGGGGAGAAAAGACATCTTACAGGTGACTTCATAACTATGTATAAATAAGTGGAAAAAACAAAGATTTTTTTTTAATATATATCCAGGCATGTTATGATGACAAGAGGTATCCACTACATGTATAGAAAACAGTTTAGACCATATAGATTGCATTCATTAACTTGTAAAAGTTCAGCGCAATTAATCTTTAGTGCCATCGCAATCCAAGATTTGTACAATTTATAATCACTTGGCCAATTTAGTGTCCTTTTATATGAAAAGACCATAATCCTCACGTGGAAGTGTTGCTAGTGACTGAATAATTTGTTTCAGTTTTGGCAGGCATAAAAATTAGACAATTATCCGCCTGCATAAACAGGCAGTTTTTCCATCTACGAACTACTGCCTGTTTACTGTGAATGGAGGCGGTTGGCCACAAGTGTTCTCCGGCCACTCAACCCCCATTCACTGAACGATGACAGCACAAGAGCAATAATCACTGGGATGGCTGTCTGGAGATAAGTTTGTGACTCCCTACCTCTTCGAAGGCCCTATAGTAGACTCAGGTGTTTTTGTTCTTACTTTAAGTGTATATACTTAGTGTATAGCCATTGAAATGAAGGACCCACCATGTAACACTTGGACAGAATGGACTTGGGACAGTTGCGTTTCTGCTGAGACTTAGCTAATGTACGAGGTACATTCGAATATTAAAGGGGTTGTCTCGCGATAGCAAGTGGGTCTATACACTTCTGTATGGCCATATTAATGCACTTTGTAATAATGTACATTGAATAACTTCTGTATGGCTCATAATTAATGCACACTTACCTGTTCCGTTGCTGGCATCCTCGTCTCCATGGTGCCGTCTAATTTTCAGCGTCTAATCGCCCGATTAGACGCGCTTGCGCAGTCCGGTCTTCTCCCTTCTGAATGGGGCCGCTCGTGCCAGAGAGCTGCTCCTCGTAGCTCCGCCCTGTCACGTGTGCCGATTCCAGCCAATCAGGAGGCTGGAATCGGCAATGGACCGCACAGAAGACCTGCGGTCCACCGAGGGTGAAGATCCCGGCGGCCATCTTCGCAAGGTAAGTAAGAAGTCACCGGAGCGCGGGGATTCGGGTAAGTACTATCCGTTTTGTTTTTTTTAAACCCCTGCATCGGGTTTGTCTCGCGCCGAACGGGGGGGGCTATTGAAAAAAAAAAACCGTTTCGGCGCGGGACAACCCCTTTAAATATGAGCCATACAGAAGTTATTCACTTACCTGTTCCGTTGCTAGCGTCCCCGTCTCCATGGTGCCGTCTAATTTCAGCGTCTAATCGCCCGATTAGACGCGCTTGCGCAGTCCGGTCTTCTCCCTGGTGAATGGGGCCGCTCGTGCCGGAGAGCTGGTCCTCGTAGCTCCGCCCCGTCACGTGTGCCGATTCCAGCCAGTCAGGAGGCTGCAATCGGCAATGGACCGCACAGAGCCCACGGTGCACCATGGGAGAAGACCCGCGGTGCATCGTGGGTGAAGATCCCGGCGGCCATCTTAGTAAGGTAAGGAAGAAGTCGCCGCAGCGCGGGGATTCGGGTAAGTACTAAACGTTTTGTTTTTTTTTAACACATGCATTGGGTTTGTCTCGCGCCGAACGGGGGGCCTATTGAATAAAAAAAAAAAAACCCCGTTTCGGCGTGGGACAACCCCTTTAAGGTCTCCTAATTTCCTTTTTATTTGGAACAGGAGCAGATAGAAACATGGGACACACTGTAAAAGACGCGGGCATCCTTGAGGGATGAGCGAGACAGATGGCATCACCCGCTGCACAGAACCAAGGTTGACAGTCACTGGAGCTAGAAGAGTTTTCAACACTTAAAATTACATTCTTCATGTTCCAGAACCGCGAGTAATCCTCCATTTTCCTTCACTTGCGTGGAATGACACCCAACGACATTTGAGTGAGACATACCATGAAGTTGACACGGAGGTACAATATGTGCATTCGTGGGTGTGCCAGTTTTAAGAAGGCTGACTGTCGTGTGAGAACGAACCAAAAGGAGCCTCTGCCATGCATCAGCCCGTCCGACAACCTGGTTGCACGAGTGGAACCGATAGATACTGAAGGACCACCAATTGACTGTGGAGGAGTACAAAAAGGTCGGCATTTCTGTAAGCTCTCTGCACACCATCCTGTATGAGGATCGAAAGATACGGAAAGTTTCCTCAAGGCGAGTGCCACGAAGACAAAGTTTCTGCTCATTGGGCAGCCCTTATTCAGGGTTTTCTTCATGACAAGAACTTTAAAGAGATTCCTCGTGCTCCCTACTCACCTGACCTTGCCATATGGGGCTTTTTTCTAACAATGAAGGACCCGCTCCGTGGTCACACGTTTTCTAGTCATGGCACTCTTGCATTAGGGATTTTCCATTGAACAGACTACTATAGAAGCGTTTACATGGCATAGTCATTGTGAAAATATGAACCATATTTTCAGCTTTCTGGGGCAAGTAGATTTTTTTAAAGATTTTTTTTAAATAATTAGGAGACTTTAGGACTTGAATGCCCCTTTTTTATGGCCAGCATAACCATGACAAACATCACAGTTCTAGTTGTACATTGTGTTTTTCCTGGAGTAGGGACCTTAACCGATTCAAATCATGTAGTCACACAGGACTACAGTCCCTCTGACTAAATGAGTATACTAGTAGATTAGAAGCAAGTATCAGGGTACTGTGGGTCGGTTGAAACTTTATTTTTCACCTATAAAAGGCACTGAATGACCAGTTTATCAAAGACATCGGTCCTTTCACGACTGCAGCTTCCCTGTATAGAAATTAGATCCATAATCTCGGACAGCAGCATAAAATCAAGTGAGCAAATTTTCAGTGAATCACTTTGAGTGTGATTCCACATAAAAATGAGAAAAATCAAGCAATCTGAGTGACTTGAAACAAAGCCTGGCCTTCGGACCAGCTGGGGCCAGTATTTCAAAAACTGCCAACCTTGTTGGGTTCTCTCACGCAACAGTGTGAAGAGCATACCAAAAATTGTGCGACTGAGGTAGAGCATCCAGCCAAAGGGGATCCTGTGGCTGTAAACAACTAAAAATCGATGAAAAGGGGTCAAAGGAGAATGTCAAGAATCGTTCTAACAAGCGGTGCGCAGTCAAGCCAATTGCAGCCAAATACAATGCTAATGCTCTCATTAACATATCTGAATGCACAAATTGTCACTCCTTCGCACAGATGGACTATAGCATTAGATAACTAGTTGTAGAACCATTGCTGTCAATGAGAAACAGAAAGAGAAGACAACAAGTGGGCAAAAAAGTGCAAAAATTGGATCATTAAGGGCGAAAAAAAACATTGCTTAGTCAGATGGGTCCCTATTTCTGTTGCACCATGTTGATAGGAGGGTTAGAATTTGGTGCAAGCAGCATGTATCGGTGAACCCTTCTAGGCAGCTGCTCAGAGTTTGTCAGCACTTCTATCTAATTTGTTGGAACTTCAAGAAGCTATCCTGCCTCTACGGGCCAATATTTCTGCAGAATAATTTCAACACCTACTGTTGTGATGAATTGTGATTCGGAAGGCCAAAGGAGGTCCAACGCGCTTCTAGATGGGGGGGTCTCTCCTAAAGCGGTCATTCAGTGAACATTTGTGATCTAGCATTCCTTAGGAGAATAAACCTATCTGCATATTTTACACTTACCTTACAAGGCGTGCCAATGACCATTGTGGATGCAACAACCTCAAGAATTTGCAATCAACTTGTCATTAAAGACACTTTCTACATATGTCTCTATGGTAGATGGTACAAAGCCATCCAGCAAAACAAACCAAGAAATCGCATTATTGCTTACGGTCAAAAGGACGTCAACTCAAGTATTGCAAAATACAGCTTGAACTTGGAATATAAGTTGGAAATCGAGAGTAGCAAAATTCAGAGCTTTCCATAGGATCTATACATATCTAGTAGGAGACTTATCATATTACGTGCGATATGCAGACAGGTATTAAATAAATCACAACACAAAGATAGATACATTTAGTCCTGTGCCGCCATAAACATTAAATCACAATGCTTCCTGAAAAGAACCAATCTGCTTTAACCAGACTCACAAAAAGAAGGTGCCGATGGGACCAGGCAAGGCTTCTAAGCCATCTTTAAAACGCAATTGTCCTAATCATTTTCTACAGATGCAGCCTCACAAGGGGCTGCTGTCACAGGGACCATTTACGACGTATTATGGTGTCTCTATTGTTTACCAGCGACATTCGCTAACCAGGCGACAGCTGGGACTGAAAGCTGCTACTCAAGGAACAATATAATCCCGTGAAAGCAATCAACAAATTTAAGGGTGTTAATTAACTTTACACTTTATCATGTTCAATTAGTTGCCTTTTTCGCAGCGATTGCCGTGCACAATCGGTTTAGAGCGTGCCATGTTTGATTTGTAAGTGATCACAGTTTTAGTTGCACACTCCGTGTCAGATGTTCTCTTGGGTTTTAGCGACACAGACCAACGGCTTGCACACATGCTCGGCAACAGGATGATCTGTTTTAATATAAACCATCCATAACCTAGACCCTGGTTAACGCAGGCTGGTTTACGTCCAGTATAGAAAAATCAATTCCACCATCGGTCATCAGATTTTTAAATTCACTGAATTTCCAGACAAACATGTTTCTAAAAATATTCTAAAAAAAAAAAACTCTAAAAACAAAAGCTACATAATAACAAAAACATTACAAAAATATGTTGTAGCAACTACATGCAAAACCTATTTTCATGCATTGAATTTGTAACACCCTTTTGGACAAAAATGATTTGCAAAGAGTAGCTAAAATCACAATACAAGACCAATAAAATACTGGTGTAACATGGAAGTATTTACAGCTAATGATGTAAGCCTAACAGGAAAACGAACCCTAACCCTCACCCTCCAGCCCAGGCAAAAATCACTACAGACGCTGCTGCTAGGACCTTACAGAAGTCAGCCTATCGGGAGCTAGGGGCGTTCCTCCATGCAAGCCCTGTCAAACTCCTAGCTTCCTGGTGGTGACCAGATACTATAGTACCTAGAATATCTATGCACAGTATTAACAAGATGTGAACTACAAACAAATATTAATAACGCCAAACATTATGCTTCGATGATTTATCAATGGAGCAGAAAGTCAGTTGCATAGTTGCAGACAATACCCTCCAGAAGTTTGGATGGGAGTCTTGATATTTTGACTATTTCTCCCTAATTTAACTCCTTGGGATTCCAAGATTCATTTGGAAGGCTGAGAGGTTTTTGCTCTGTGCTCTAGTTCAATAGTCTTGAAATCTGGAAAAATGTCAAAATCTGGACTCCTCAAAATATCCACTCTTTGTCTGTATGATAGCCTGGCATACTGTCGACATGCATCAGATCAACTTAAAGGGGTTGCCTAGCTTTAAACTATTGCTGGCCTATCCTCAAGACAGGCCATAAAGAGTAGATCAGCAGGGGTTCGCCAGCTGGGACCCCCAACCATCAGTTATTTTCTGACCAAATGTGCTTGTGCATGGAGCGGATCTGTGCTGGAAGCAGGCAATTCTGTTCCCACAATAATGGCCCTTTTTGATATTACAGGCAATGTTCCCATTCACTTCAATAGGGAATTTGCTTTCAATACCAAACCTGGCCACTACAGTGGGAATAGAGCTGTGGGCTTCCTACACAGATTAGCTCCATGGAGCAGCCCACCAGCTTGGCCAGCAGCTGATCAGCAGGGGTCCTGGACAGCAGACACTGCCTTTCTACTATTGGTGGCTTATCCTAAAGATATGTATGGCCATCAATAGTTTAATGCTGGACAACCTCTTAGTTTTTCGGTCAGGACGTGTTTTCATTATTTGGTGGAAAACCTCCCAGAGAAGTTGCAGACTAGCGATTTGGTGTTTGAAACATGGGTGTTTCCAAACTTGTGGAGGGAACTGTAGTTAGTATGGATAAAATTATGACATGTCCCTCATGTTCAAGGTCAGGAAAGAATGAATGAAGGGTAGGGATGTGGGTAAACATACAACGTTCAGGCCAATACAATGTACTTTAGTGCAACCTACCCACATCAGTGATATGTCATTTTGCTCAAAGAACCTTTTTTTGGTAAAAACAAAGAACCTCAGGTACCAGAGGGAAAAAATTTGTCATTTTCCAAATTTGTCCTTAACTCTTTTTGAGAGTTATTTCAGGAAAGATACTGGTGGCAAATTGCTGAGCTATGCTATCAATGTTTGATTGATATGGAACAGTCAAGTGTGACCGCTAGATGAAAATGGGGGCAGCACTTGCAAAGCACTTTACTTGGTTTTGCCCTCAAAGACCGCAGTGGCCAATGACGTTAATGGGCCAACCATATCCTAGAAAAAGCTGAGGGTCACATTTGTGGGATCCTGACTAATGGGACGTTGATAGCATACTTCTAGCATTTTGCCATCAATGTTTTTACAGAGGAAAACCCTGTGAATGTAGCACATGCCACTTGGGTCCACCAAGTACATACATACATCTATGCAAGACCCACTGAGAACTCCCTCTGTAGTTGTGAGACATGTATGAAAAAGTATTGAATTTCTAAAAATCTTACAAATTCTGTATTGCAATAGAAACTAAAATGGTATGCAAGTGACACTCTTGATCAATTACCCCCCCAAAAGAGTACAGAACTAGAGATGAGCGAGCACACTCGTGAAGGGCAGATACTCGAGCGAGTATCATCCTTTTCGAGTACCTGCCTGCTCGTCAGAAACGATTCGGGTGCTGGTGGGGGTGAGCGGTGGGTTGCGGGAGTAAGCGGGGGGGGGGGGGTAGAGAGATCTCCCCCCGTTCACCCCTGAGCGCACCCGAATCTTTTGACAAGCAGTAAGGTACTCGAAAAGAACTATACTCCCTCGAGAATCTGCTCTTAACGAGTATGCTCGCTCATCTCTATACAGAACCCCTGCAACCCCCCAAAAAAGAAGGAAATTAGGGCATGATTTGTTTTTCCTGAAGATTCTGCACTGCATTTTTTCTGCGTATTATATATAGGGGAAAAAAAGTCAATCCGCAGTGGAAACACCACATCTGATTAGAAGCCTAGCCCTAAAACTCTGCACTATTGGAATGAGGAGGCAGATTAACTTACACAGGAAAATGGTTTCAAAAAGATTTGAAAAAGTAAAAAACAAATAATTCCAGAGATTAATAATTATTACTAGAATTCCATGGCCAAGCTGTGGCCACTCAGCCAGTAGAGGCTCGGGGTGTGGTGCTGTGAGGCCTGGTAGGATTTCCATGTATGGGGTAAAACATATATAATTCTGCCCCATGCTTGGAAATCCTACCAGGCCTTGTAGATACTGAGCCTCTACAGATCAAGCAACCACAGCCTGGCCATGGAATCGGGATAGCAGGGGCAGAATTATAAGCTGAAGGGGAGCAGAATGTGCCAACAATGAACCAGGAGGAAGAGGTCCACTTCAGGAGACTCTCCGATTTACCACAGACCTTTAATTCCCCAGTTCCGACCCACCACCCTTATCCCTCCAATCCCTATTTTGTAATTGCTTTGGCAATACTTATGTCTATTCAGTGCTGCCAATGACACTCAATTGAATCCCCAATCATATATAGATTTTCAAGATTCTCTTCCTTCAGATTCTCCATTAGGCTAGAGTCCAGTCAGAGATCTCCTGAAGTGGATCTCATCCTCCTGGTTGCACTGTTGGCATGGTCTGCTCTCCCTCGGCTTGTAATTCTGATTCTACGGCCAGGCTGTGAGCGGCTGATGATCTGATGCTCTCCGAGGCTTGGTAGGATTTCCAGATATGGGGCCAGTTTGTAGTATATTATTAGTTTTTGGGATACTCGGTTGTTCCTCCAGTCACTACTCTATTCCTCTTGACTATTGTTCAGCATTTTCTTCATTTTGGCGGAAATCTATATGTGTAATATATTATATAATAGGATACATAAACACATTGTATATACACACACACTATAAAGAACAGCCCAGCAGTAGATACGACCACTGTTAATACTCAACGCCTAATAATGAGTTAAGTTAAATTTTAAACAAGGAAATTATGGGCTGTATACAAAAAAACAGCTGAAACCTCAATACACAGCGGCAGAAAACATTAGTTTTCTGCAGAAGATCTGCAGGGAGCAGGGAAGCGGTCGATAGATCCTTAAATTGGAAGCAATAGTCGTTCTTCTGTCCCAAGTTGGCAGCTGCTGCATTTGCAGACCTGGTTCATTATTTACCCATAATGACCATCAAGCTCCAGTCAAAGTCAGATCACAACAACTGTCAGCGGGGCTTTTAATTAGCCTTGTTTGAATTCAGATAAATATCACAATAGCCGAGCTTCTGCTGAAAAAGCAACAGAATGCAGCGAGGGCCGGATTTATCTGCCACTGGAGCGCAAAGCATTGTGAAAACATTCAAAGACAAGATGGATAGCCGGGGCACAGAACATGCCACTTAACCAGGCGCGGCATGTGAAGATACAGGCGGTGCCACCGAGGCGCACTTCACACCGGTGGGAGAATTTTAAACATGGTCTGAAAGGAGGCGACGGCTTACACATAATGCATTGCAGATTTCAGCTGCCAATGTGTAGAATGAAACCAACGACATGTGATGCAGAATAGGGGGTCATTTAATAAAAGGAGGCTATGTGCCCAGGTGCCATATAATCGTGCTACTCAAGACAGAGGCTTCTATCATTTATATAAAATGTATCATCTGCACTACAGCATTGGACATTGGTTCCAAATTACATATTTTTGCTAAATTACGAGCACGGAGCCCTTGACAACAAATGGAGTCCCTATGGCTCTGCAGATACTGTAGACTCATGTGAGGCATGTTGTGCCCTAGAAGTAATGCTTCTGATGCGAATTCCGTTTTGAAAACATGCTGTAATTGTATTTTATTTTCCCCTCCCATATGAGTGTAATAAAAATTTTAAAAAAATCCTCCAAGTATAAAATCAAAGGCGTAAGGAGGTCCAGTATGTACCCATTTATCTATCTCGCGGTGTGCAGGAGGCCAAAGCAACACATTGGTTACTCCATCGGATACAGGAAATGGAAAACTCGCATATATTCGCTGGACACAGACCAAAATCATTACTGTTATTATCTGTGTTAGGGCAGGTGGACCATCCGCAGCACAGAAAAAGAAGACACTGACAGGTACGCAGGGCCGCCGGCGGATTCCGTGCGGGATTCCCCATGCGGAGGCAGTGTGTGCCCATAGACATGAGGCCTTATAGACATTTAGGTGCTCCTAATTTCAAGTAAAAAAAAACAAAAAAAAACGGGCAATAGGCTGGTTCAGCATAAAATTATCATGAGCCATCATTCAAACATCCTCATGAGTTCATAACTTTCCCCCATGGAACGCTAGATGTTGAGTTGTAAAAATTATTTTCCATGCAAAAGCCCCTATTAATAAAGAGTGCATGAACCACTAATTACATGTGTGACTTGGGCTCTGTTTTTTTTAAAGGTTTTTATTATTTAAAAGGAGTTTTCCAGGTAAATACTATTGATGTGCTAACCTCAGAATAGGTCATCAATAGTTGATCAGCTGGGGTCCACCGCACACGACCCCAGCTGATTGGCTGATTGGACAGAGAAAGCTGCTGTTCTGATCCCTGTGTGGCCAATGCTTGTAACTGCAGGCACGGCTTACATGGATTGTAACGAGAGCTGCATTAGCCACTATACAGAGGATGGAGCTAAACACTTCTGATGTGTACCCGTGTATAGCGGTGCTGCCAGAAAGCGCCTGATGAACTGATCGGATGGGGTCCTGAGCAGTGGACCCCAGCCAATCAACTATTGATGACCTATCTTGAGTATAGGACATTAATAGCATTTCCTCCCCCCCCAGATGATGTTGGGGAAATTAAGGATTGGGCACCTTGAATTTGTGTGTATGGGATAGCTGAGAGAAATAGCAAATTCGGCCAACAGTTATCGAAGGTGAATTGAAGGGACCCTCTAGGCCTGCAGCAACAAAGATCACGGAACCACTTCTCTGACTACCTGATAGACACCGGGCATAGTAAGCATTGATAGTCTAAGGCTGGGTTCACACGTGGTGGAATTGCCATGAAATATGCGTGTGGAATGTCCGCACGGCAATTCCGCCCGCGGCTCATAATGCCGGGATTAGCCAGCAAATTGGACTAGATTTTGCAAAAATCTCGTCCCAACGCTGTGGCCAAGCCGCGTGGAAAACAAAGACGCAGCCTGTCAATTCTTTTTTCTTTTCTGCAGCGGACTCTCTCCTCTCTATGGGGAGAGATGGCCGCAGTGGAAATGCAGACGGCAAAGCAGCTTCAAAACCCGCGGCTAAAGGCGATGGGTTTTAAAGCTGTGCTTTTCCAGCGGAATTCTTGCGGTTTTTCGGTGTGGCCATTTCGCTGGAATTTCGTCCCGTGTGACCCCAGCCTAAGATATTACACGCTGTTCTGACTGGCCAGCACGGCTCATGTGAACAGCAATGGTTAAATCAAAGCAGGTGCAGTGTCTTAAGGCCCATTTAGATGGGACGAATGTCGGACAAATGATGCCTGACACTCGTTCCCGCATAGTTACTCTGGCTCGCTCACAGAGCGGCCAGCAGGGGGGCAGGAAGGCTGCAGGAGATTTCACTCCTTGCTCTCCCTTGCCCCTCTACATTGACTTAACATAGCGGTCGTTCAATACTGAAAGGCTGCTATTTACACTGAACGATCATCGTTCAGCTCATCGTCCATCGTTTATACAGCATAAACAATGGACGATGAGCTGATCGCTCAGTGTAAATAGCAGCAGTTCAGTACTGAGTGGCTGCTATGTTAAGTCAATGGAGAGTGGTGGGAAAGAGTGAGGAGTGAAATCTCCTACAGCCACCATGCCTTGAGCCAGCGATACTAGCTCCTGTGTGGGGAAGAGTGTCAGGCATCGTTTGCTCAACATTCGTCCCGTTGAGGCCATTGGGCCTTTTGACTAATGATGAAGCTGGTGTGGTCACCTTTGTTTCTCCAGGCATGGAGGAGCGCATTACAATTCTACTTTTATCTGAGTCTCCCACATGAAGAAGTGATTCGAGAGATAAGTGCTTCAAACTCTCGAAGACTGTCAGTAGAACACAGACTGGTCTCATGATGCGCTGACAACCATCCTTATGGCCCCTGTCCGTTGATAAAATTCACATTAGGTGAGGGAGAATATCTATTACTTTCTTCTATAGGTTTATTTATACAAGATCCCTGAAAACCTTAAAGTAAAAAGAAATTAATTAAAAAAATAAAGTACAAAAATTAGGAAATACCAAATCTGATCATCACTATATACACAAAATTGTGCATGTTTCACGTCAACAATATAGGTAAGGTAAAGTCCCCTGGTGCAAGCACCAGGTCATGGTCACTCCTAGGGTGACGTCAAATTGTGACGTTTTCTTGGCAGACCGTTTTTGTGGGCTGGTTTGCCATTGCCTTCCCCAGTCACCTTTTACCCCCCAGCAAGCTGGGTACTCATTTTACCGACCTTGGAAGGAAGGATGGGAGGTGGAGTTAACCTTGAGCCGACTACCAAGTGGGGATTGAACTTGCAACCTTCAGGTTGTGAGCGAGCGCTTAGGACTGCATTTCTTCTGCCTTAACAATCTGCTCCACACAAGGATCTCTCAACGATATAACCTTTCCACATATACAGTACATATGGTGGTATCTGCAGTCCAGGCTCTCTAAAGGTCTTGGCCTTGACCATTGCCAAACAGTCCACACTGCCCCTCATCATAAAAGATTACAGGGGTTATAATAAAGGGCCGGATTTAGGTCTCTCTAACACTTCTGTCTAATACTATTAGGAATTAATTACCCTAAGGACCTGACCCAATATATACCAATCCGTGCATCCCTAAAGACGCGACTCTTCAGCGTGTCACCTCACACAAAGTCTTCTGACAGACAAGTGAAATACAATTGACCATATACAAAAGAGCATGACATGTCTATTACACTGCTGCCTACAACCTAATACATTGGTGTCGTCTGGCAGTCATTCCCATCTTCTGGTATATTACTAGAGAGTCTCCATGCAGATTACACAGACAGTAATACCGCATCCACTGCGCCCGCAATATTCGTATAAAGCCTCACATGCAAACAATCCAATAGACCAGGGGCGCAGGACTGGATTTATTCCCTTTAGAGTCTGCTCAAGTTTCCAGGTCCTAAACAAATTTAACCCGAAGCTTGGAGGCTTTAACTCCGCTGTGGGGGACTTCTAAGTGACTGGAACCGTTTTAGGATATTGCTATGTGGTTGGCACAATATTAATTTTTATTGTGTGTAGTAGGAAGGATGGCATGGGCAATTCGGTGTTTAGGTCATTACTACACTGGCACTGTCATTTGGCCTTTATGCCATGATGGGCAAGACAGTAGGGAAATAGTTGCAAGGTTGCACAAATGTGTGGATAGTATGTGGCCCTAGATTTGGGAAAATCTATTGTGAGAACTACTACTGTATCATCGGCGCAGACTAGAAACACAAGACTGTCTCACAATTCTAACCAAGGGTATGGAGGGTTCAAAAATAGTCTCACCAAGGCCCTGGTGTCCAAGGTGGCCCATAAACCCCTCTGAAACAGAAGTACAACAGTATTACGTAGCTTCAATTTTGATCTTTTTGGGTACTGTATTTCATCTATGATGTAATAATTTCACCAAGGGGGGACTACAGTACCCAAAGAGATCAAGATTGAAGCTATTTAATTTTGAAAACAAAATAACAGCTGATGAATTACCTAATAACTATGTATAAATATATCAGGGGCCAATACAGAGATCTCTCCCATCATCGGTTTATACCCCGGACTGTGACTGTAACAAGGGGCGCCCTCTATGTCTAGAGGAAAGAAGGTTTCTACACCAACATAGAAGAGGGTTCTTTACTGTAAGAGCAGTGAGACTGGAACTCTCTGCCTGAGGACGTGGTGATGGTGAACTCACTAAAACACTTCAAGGAGGGGGCTGGATGTCTTGAGTGCAACAATATTGCATGTTATAGTAACTAGATTACTTCAGAAGGCTTCTTGATCCAGTAAGGTATTCCAATTGCCAGATTTGAAGTCAGGAAGGAATTTTTCCCTAAAATAAAGAGCTTGTTCACACGACTGTATGCGGTTTTTACGGTTGCCCATACGCACTGTGAAAAAACAAACAAACAAAAAAAAAAAAACCACAAATGAAGAATTGCCGCGATCGAGTTCTGAGCTTTAGATGCACCTTTTCTCCCGTTCACACGAGCGGCTGCTGCGTATCGGCAAAAAATAAATAAATATATTGCAGCATGGAAATCCGTTGAACGGCAGAAATCCTCGGATTGACTACGAATGCTTAAATAGAGCCAGCCGTCTTATTTCCCCAGTTTTGTACGCCAAATAACTCCCTCCCTTTTTTACGCTTCCATAGAAGTCTATGAGAGCTTCCTGCATATCTCGGCAAAAGAGATCGGCAAGACCAATATTTTGACGCGGCATATAAAATTGGCATCAAAAACAGTCGCGAATGTGCTTTGTTTTTTTCAACGCACCCAAAAATCAGTCATCTGAATGAACACATTGGAATCCAAGGCTTCAGATGGTCGCGATTTTTTGACGTGGCTACATAGCTGTGTACATACGGCCGTCTGAATAAGGCCTCTGGAAAACTGGCTTCTACTTCATGGGTTATTCTGTCATCCTCTGGCTCAACATTGCAGGATAATAGAAGACATCTGGCCATCCAGTTCACCCATCAGCCTTTCAAGCTATGTTACCAGTAGTATGGTAGCATTATAAAAAGCCTACCTTGGTTCTTGGCGAGTTCAGTCATCAAAGATACTGAAAGTGGGCACTGCCAATCAACAAGCACTTCTGAACCTGGCACTTCATGCTGTTGAAGGTGCGCTGCAACATGCCCACATCGCTTGTGGCAATTTCACGACCAGCATTCTTCAGTGCGTAATTTATTGGCAAACACTTTACAATGTAAGTGGCCACACAGGAAAAAAGGTGCTGGTGTCAGATCCTGTGATCTCCGTGGCCACAGAGAGCCTTCATGAGGATCCTGTCCCTAAAGATTGAACACATTTCCGCAACAAGCAGACTTTTATGGAATGCAGTGGTTTTTCATGGATTTCATACAGGGTAGTTGTGGTCCAAATCCATGCGTTTTAGTTCCTAATGTTGACCTAAATGTGGTTGGAACCACTCCTCACACTCCACATGATTCACGATATCAACCCACTGTAATGCAGAAGGGTTTCAACTTTCCTTAACGTCTCTCTGCGGCGCCATGTGTGGCTCAGAGAGTGCTAAGGCAGCAGAAATGCAGTCTTAAACTCTTGCTCATGAACTGAAGGTTGCGAGTTCAATCCCCGCCTGGTTCAGGTATCCGGCTCAAGGTTGACTCAGCCTTCCATCCTAAAATGAGTACTCAGCTTGGTGGGGGGGTAACAAATTACTTGAAAGCGCTGCGGAATAAGTTGGCGCTAAACAAATAACAAAATTTATATATGTTGCCAAGGACTCACCAGTTTCTAATGCTAAAAAAAAAAAATGAATGGTGCAAATGTACCCCCCCCCCCCATCCTAGCCTGTGACCGCTGACATCTTTGGCCGTCTGTCCTGATGTGCGAATTGCAAACAAGCAGGTGTGTTCCCTGATGAATAACCGGGAAACCAGGCACAATATCGATAAGACACTAGACTCTTGAAAAGGAGTAGAGTTCTACACGAAATAAGGGCTGTGCTTCAAGTGAAACACCCGGTACGAAACTGATTTGACCGGTTTTATCTATTTAATAGATGGTTGAATGAGAGGAGATACTACACCATTACTACTACCCATCTTCTGAGCTTACCATTAGAGATGAGCGAGTATACTCACTAAGGCACATTACTTGAGCGAGTAGTGCCTTAGCCGAGTATCTCCCCACTCGACTCTAAAGTTTCGGGGGCCGGCGCGGATGACAGGTGAGATGCGGCAGGGAGCGGGGGGGGGGGGGGGGGGGCTGGTGGTGGAGGAGGGATCTCCCCTCCGTTCCTCCCCGCCCCCCCCCCCCCCCAAATCTTTAGAGACGAGCGGGGAGATACTCGGCTAAGGCACTACTCGCTCGAGTAATGTGCCTTAGCGAGTATACTCGCTCATCTCTACTCACCATAAACAGGTGGGCTACCCCTTGCTACTGAAATGTGCAACCTAATCACTCTGGAACAACAATTATAGCATTGCCTATCAGAAAAAATAACTTTAGGAAAGAAACTCTCAAGACGTTTGGAGGATGAGGGATCCCCGGAGTGCAAGTGAGCCAAGATCATCTGCATTTCAGATTACAGCCAGAATGAATGAGCTCCACCGACTGGTACAAAGCCGTGGATTGCACAATTCCATCTCTCTCATGAGTACTGCAGTGCTGCAAGGTCACCCATTCTTCTTATGCTAAAACCATATTTAACTAAATGCAGATCTGGACGAACAGAAATCCCGATTACAGCAAACCGATCATCAGCTGTACACCCCTCATGTTCTAAAAGTGAGTTCTACAAAACGTTCCGGTGCAAAATATAAAGACCTAACGTACATCTTTTTGTCTTTTACTGTATATAGCAAAAAAAGGACTAAGGGTACGGAAGTTAATTATTCCTCATCATCAGTAATTATGATTAGATGAACACAGTTTTCGATAATAAATGGCTATAATGATGGAGGACCCCCATCCCAACGAATGCAGTGGTAACATTAGCATAACTGTGCATGCAACCTCCAGAATACTGCTGCCTCGGCAAGCCTGTCATTGAGTGATTATTTAGGAATTCATAATTACCGGAAAGCACACTGTAATTTATTAGTCTCTGTGACAGTTCTAGTTCATTAGAAGTTGATTACCAAATAGTGCCCTCTAGTGGTCCTCCCCCAGGCTTTCCCAACAACTTGGCTCCTGTTATAAAGGAACAGCAGGATGTGTAACAATTAAAGAAAGCATATGCTGCCTGTTCATCTCTCGGGCTCTTAATAAGTTGCATTAGATCCGGGACAATTACCGCTAGACGACGCGGGGTCGGCGTTACGTCTTAAAGCGTTTTCATAAGCAGAGTCTAATTTTGTCAAATGTTATTTAACACATAGAACACTCGATGTCTCAATACGAAATAATGACATTTGCATGAGCCGCTACAATGGACTAAGCTTCAGAAAGTGTATTCCACCTCATAATACTGGTATTAAAAGGTTAACGAGGAGGCCAATCGGAGCATGCCCTTCATGGATACTAAAGCGATGACCGAGGAATTAGTATATACAGTGGCATGAAAGAAGCTTCCACAATCTTAGGCTTATTTACAACAACTTGTATACTTAACTTTTGCATTTGTTCACCAAGATAAGTACTATATACTAAAAGTGCAAAAAACTCTGCTGTACCTCCAATTTACAGTACTTTTCAGGAGGGGCCATATAGAATTTGTACTATGGTATTTTGATTATTTTTTTTCAATTTTAGGTATATATTAGAATATTTTTTTCTATTATATATATATATATATATTTTTTTTTTTTTTCTTTCTCGCCTTTCTTTTCTCACCTTTATAGATACACACTTTGTGAATTCTCACAACAGTCCATTTATTATTTTATTGGGGCAGCAATTCCCGATGGGCATAATCCCTTCCATAAACGATACCTGTAAATATGGCTTGTGCCGCTTTTTGGTTCTGGCATATGAGTAGTTGGGAAGTGTTAGCAGTGATGATTTAATAGTGGCTACCTAATGACTTGTGCTTCCTGCTGCAACTGAATCACTACTTAATGCCATTATCAACAGTTCATGACCTACCAGCATGACATGTCAACCTGATGAAACAAAAAACTACTGACCTTCGAAAAAGGAAAAAAAACAACAACTTGGCCTATCAGGGAAGGGGGGTTATTAGTACCTCTGCCCCGCTACAGGTAGAAGGACCTGGGTGCACAGTGGCTTTAAATGCAGTGATTCGGCAGAAGTAGGAATAGGAAATGATCACATTTTGTACATTTTTAATCTAAAGGTGTTTATTGTGGTTGTGTTCCTGCTGATAGACGATCTAAACATTTTTGATCTGCTGCTGGGTACATTTTTATGACATAATATGCTGTAGGACGTTAAAAACAAATGTTGCTGCAAAGCATGGAGAAACAAAAAAGGAAAAAAAAAAAATTAAACATAAGCGAACATACAAAAATACAGAAGAGAGAGAACATAGACGAGCCACAAAGGCTGACGTGTCTGGGGTCAGTGTGACTACAGATGAGGGATTGGAAATTGCTTTATGCAGAATTTAATAATAAAGTTATTTTTGTCACTTTAAGCCCAAGCGATTCCGATCTATAAAGGGCAGCCGTAGAGGAAAATGGATTGACGGCAGCCGGTACTCTTGGAGTGATCAGAGTCATCAACGTAGAATAACCTTTGTGAGGTCCGTTCACAGAATGCAGGCTGCCGTACAGCCATGCCGTTGGGATAGGAAGCGAGAAATCTGCTGACGATGCAATTTCTTTACTCCTTAACGACATGGCTATTTTTAGTTTTTTATTTTGGTTTTTCTACTGCACTTAAATTTTTTTATTTTTTTTTAAATTTTTTTAAATCATACTTTCCTTATTTTTCCATCGACCTAGCCACCTGAAGGCGTTGTTTCTGTGCAACCAGTTGTAATTTTTAATGGTCCCATTTAATGTGCCATGTAATGAAAAACTTTTTAGTGGGGTGAAATGGAAAGAAACTTCAAGTATGGCGCACACTGTGCGGCAAAAAGGACATGTGAACTTTACTCTGTAGGTTTATGGTGATACTAAATGAACATAGTTTTTATTTGTACAACTTTTAAAACATTAAAGCTCTTTAAAATAAAAAAAATTGCTTTCCACCTTCTATTGACCACGATTATATTTTTATTATTCTGTTGAGCGTTATGTGAAGACTTGCCTTTTTGAGGGACAACCTGTAGTTTCCATTGACACCATTATGGGGTATTATAGGACTTATTGATCAATGTTAGAACTTTTCTGGGAGACAGGTTGACAAAAAATATACTATGCCAAAACTGCCTTTGTTTTTTTTTCTTAACAGTCTTCCTCAAGTGCAATAGAGCATTTTAATAGGTCTGACTTTTATGGACACATCAATGGCACTTTTTTTTTAATGTTAAAAATGGGAAAAGTGGGGGTTTCAATGTTTAACCTTTTTTTTTCAGCATATCTGTACGACAGACAGCGCCTCTAGGAGATATTAAAGCAAGCAACAGGAAAAAAAAAATGAAAAATATCAATGTGAGGGACTTAACCTGGCCTAAATGGGGTGGCCAACCCGCCAACGCCCGTTCACTTCTTATATAAATCTCCATATCCCACAGGACATCTGCGATCACGGAGAGCAGCAAGAAGCCCCCAAAATCCGAAGCGAGTGGGTGAAGGGAAGGTCAGGAAGAAAAGAAGAAAAGATTTCTTTGCGCTCACAGGGATTTTTTGGGAGAAGGATGGTCAGTTTCTAGCACACATGGAGAGGAAGGAGTTAAGGAAATGAACTCCTTCCTAAAGGCTCAGCAGTCCAAGAGACTAGAAAGTTGATCGTCCCAAAGTATTTAAAATGGAGTATTTTTTAATCTTGAAGATTGGGTTTAATATTGTGTATCATTAAAAAGTTTTAACTTTTTTTTCGGGGTTTTTTTTCTTGCTAGTGAACCAGCGATCATTTGAGTCATACAGACGTCATCATCATACAGTCTATTGTATATCTGCAGGCATTCCATCAAGATGTGCCCTAAGGCTCTGGACTGCCATGACACCAGAACGGCACCCCGTGATCTCATTGCTTCTGTCAGGTCATTTAAAAACCACTGTCAGATTTGACAGTTATCTGAATGGCGGCTGCTGCAGGCGGGTGTCCGCTGTCAAAAACAACCAGCACCCGCTGAGTATGGAGCAGGATCAGTTCCTGGGCTTGCTCCATATAAACCCCACCACTGGAGGACATACATGTATGCGCTTTGACATTAAGGGGTTAACATAGCCATGTATGTTCTCTAAGCCAATACCGCAAAACAAGAACAGCTGCAGCTATACTGTAAGCCGTGGGGCCAATATTAAGGACTCTAGCTTAAGACCACTCTAGTAATGTGTCCCCTCTCCTGATGACCTTAAGACTATTTGTTTGTGGATTGTGATAACGGGCTTCACGAATTACCTGCAGGAGCGCAAGTGAAACCCCTTCTTTTGCTGTTAATGCGCTCATTTCAACTTGCTACAAAATATGATGAATAGATCTACGATTTTTTCTTCTCGTTTGTATATAAGAGCTATAATTTTACATACAGGCCTGAAGCCACATAAAAATAGCTACTTATGTAACAGGCGGTGTTTGGGATCCACAGTAATTAACACATTAAATCAAGTGACAATTTCATTGCACTTTTAAAAATCTCTGTCACTACAAAGGAATTTTAATAGCTTTTGAAATTTTTGCTTCAAGCCAAAGCTTTTTGTTACGGAACTAAAAATTACACTGGATGACTGAAGAGGATGAACAATACTAGTTTGTCAAAACTATCACTAAAAGTCATTACTTGCTCTGTAGACTGCATACAAACTGCTTTGTATTAAAAAAGAAAAAAAATGGAGGAAAAAAAAAGTCAAATGCAAAGAATAATATTAAAAAGAGAAAAAAAGGACTGAGAGCAAATAGTTTTCGGGGTATGACATGGTAGGGAGGAATGGCTGATGAGCGAGAATTGCTCCACAAGCCCCACTCAAATTGAAATAATAAAATCCTCAGTGTAGTAATTAACCTATGCCATGCAAAAAAAAAATTAAAAATATAAAAATTATTTAAATTTTTTTTTATATAATATATATATATATATATATATATATATATATATATATATATATATATATATATAAATAAATATAATATATTTCACACACACACACACTATGTGCAACACCATGTAAGGAGTATGGATGTCTGTTCTATACTTTTAAAGAAAAGAAAAAGTGTGTGTGTGTGTAATATATATATATATATATATATATATATATATATATATATATATATATATATATAGTAATAGAGGTAACTGAAAATAAAAAGTAGCAATGGCTTGCCCCATATCTTTCCTTAGGTTTGTCATTTTTCACAGATTGTGCTACTTTCAGGTTACTGTAAAAGTTTCAGGCAGTTGTGGAAAAAATGCTGCGAAATAACTTTTTTTTCCTCAAAAATAATAGGTTTTGAGCCAATCAGACGCCTTCCAAACTGCAGGACAACAACCCCGAACATACAGCTAATGTCTTCAGTATAAAGAAGAACAGGGAGTCCTGGAAGTGCTGATATGGCCCCCACAGATCTCTGATCTCAACAGAAGATTTTGAGCAAGCCAACATCCACAAAAGATCTGCAGTTCGTTCTCCGAGATATTTAGAACAAATTCCTTGCCGAGTTCCTTCAAAAATTATGTACAAGTATACCTAGAAGAATGGATACAGTTTTGAAGACAAAGGGTGGTCACACCAAATCTAGATTTTACTGCAATTTCTCTTTTGTTTATTCACTTAGTTTTTTTTGTCAGTCAACAATATGCGACCACTTCTATTCTCGAAAGCATTCTTACTTTGCAGCATTTTTTCCATACTGACCCCTCATGAGTGACCCCTCAAAAGATGATCAGCATTAATATAAGGGCATAGTATGAGCAAATACAAATCTAGAGGGTTTCAGTGACTTGGGCCTTTCGTCATCTTGATGATTATTACACCATTCAGCTTTTGATCAGAGATCTCGGAGGTCCGATCAGCCGTTACAGTAAGACAGTCCTGGGTTTTACACACATGGATAACGAAGATTCTTAAAAGTGTTTTTAAAGGACTGTTCAAAGTCCTTTACTTCTGGAAGGGGTCAGTTGGGATGAAGGGGAAAAATAAGCATCACGTTTTATTCTTCATGAGAAACCTCCACTGGAAGGAAAAAAGAGAAACAAGGCAAAAAAAAAAGAACAAAGAATGTAAACTAGGAGTTTAGACTTTACAAGAAAAATAGTCTGAAACAATTGTGGAGGCTACTTGCTGAGAGAGCCTGAGAAAGCAGACATTTTATGGGAATCTAGCGCATAATTAACAGACCAGAGACATAGAATGCGTGAGAGTAGAGAAAGTTATGCCAAGGAAATACAAAGGGGGCAGAGGAAGAAAAAAAAAACTACACAGACTACTGTGTGGAGATGGAGCCAGACAGTGAACGTTCACAAGCAGACTTGATGCTTAAAACTGGAGACTACAAGCCTAACCTAACAGGTCCTGATGTAAATGTAGACTTTACCCTCAGCCTTAAACACATTGGTGAGCTTATAAATACAGATATTCATTTAATAAGGGGCTGTCCAGTTTAGAAAAGATCTTCAGAACCCTATTAGGAGATTCTGAGTTTATAGACTAGAGAGCAGTTACAAAGAGGGACTCTCCTCCTGGAGGACCTTCCCCGTCCGGCAATACACAAATAGCCTACTAATTTGAATGGACATTGTGTAATACTTAGTTTTGACTGTGGTGGCGCTGCAGGAAAATTGCACAATTGCTGCTAGATTTCTCATAGATGATAGTTGATTTTTGAGAGTCTCAGAAAGGGGACACTTTGTAATGCACCAACTGTCAAGAAGCCTTTCCAACAAATTAAAATTGCCAAAAGTGGGCAATCCCTTTAGATGGAACTGAAATTATCCTAGGACTGAAACAGTAAAATTATTTATCTTTTAAATAGGCACGGTTTCAATAAATGGTATAAATCAAATTTAAAAAACAACAACTTTGTAATATCTTATTAGAGGGAAAAAAAAAAATTCTTTCTCCACTTATCAGACTCATCTGGTCCTCGCTCTGCCTCCCGGACTTATCACTTAGTCTCGCTATACTGCTAAAATAGCAATTTCAGGAAAAATGTTCCAAGGCTTGTCATGTTCTTCCCAGCAAAAAATTAAAAATTAAAAAAAAAATTAAATTAAATCGCTATGGCCAAATAGCAACTGTAGGTCAATAGAAACCTTTCTGGTCGCTTGTTTCCCCCTTGAGTACATTTTTGGGCACATGAGTTTTTCTTTCCAAATGCGGCACGCTCTAGGTTTGGCATTTTGGCACTTTACACAGAACTCAAAAAAATGATAGCAAGAAATACATGAAATTTATGCCACTTTTTCACAGACTTTTCTGCAGCCTAAAAAAATTTGCGTATAAAAAAAAAATGCCACTCAAAATACATGTCCTATACGTCCCGAGCTACTGGTTGTGGACGACTTGTCTAGAATAAAGGGGAGGAAAGAAAAAAAAGTAAAAAAAATGAAAAGCAGGTTCTTCGGCTCTTCTATTTTTAGAGCACAACTAGAAACAGCATGAAATGTGACATGTGATCTTTACTTTTTGGTGCAGCATTACATTTTTTTCAACATACAGACCTCTCATTTTTTGAGACTCAAAGTTGCCACTGGCATAGTTTTCGATCTCACCCCAGTCCTAGATTCACATCTACACTGCTGTAGAATGTCCTCCATGCTGCTGCTTCTCAGGGTATGCTGCAGAGAGATCGGGAAGTAGGATCTCCTCAGTGTGTGTGTGCTGTGTATTTAAAGGGTACTTCACACCGGGCTACTATCGCCCGAATTCTCACTGGAATTTGGGTGATAATCGTCCAGTCTACACACGTTTGCCAACAGGCAATGAGCGAAAAATCACTTTTCATAGTCGCTTGGTTTTTCGCATGACTACAGGCCTGTATAAAAAGAAGTCATTCACTGTTTAAGCAACTCCTGCTTACTGTGAATGGAGGTGAGCGGGCCGGAATGATATGGGCCCACGCTGCCTCCATTCACTTGAACGGCTATTGCTCCCGTGTAAGCACAGGAGTGATAGTCGGACAGCAGTCCGACAGTCATTCGGTGTAAAAGGGACCATAAAGTACGTATTAATTCCTCAATAAACAGCTACTCACAGTACTGGCAGACCCTCCAACGTGGTCTGAAAAGTAGAAGACTCCTAATTGGAGATACCATACTAGCGAGCGCAAGATTTAGAAGTTGCAGCAATCCATAGATCAGTCAAGACACCGATATTCTGGCATGGGGGCATCATCTAATATCACCTATGTAATTCATCATGGAAAGGGACTTAGTCAGGGTGCAGTTAAAGAAATATATACAGCATTCTACAGTCAACTGTATGAGAGGCTCAAGATTTCCACAGTTGATTTGCCTGTCTAAACAGACTACACGGGAGAGTTGGTGATGACGTCTGCAGCTCATTTGCTTGGGCAAAGAACAACCCGGAGGTTCTCATTAGGTGTAAAAGGGACATTATTTGTGGAAAGAGGTACACAGTAAGACCTCCTCAAAAGACCACTTTGAAAAGAATCAGATCAGATTTGCTGTGACATTCAATTCCATCCTATAGTTTGCATGCTGACCCTCTTCGAGAGGACCATTTTGCAATGCAAATCTGTCTGTGGTCTCAAGGGGGTCTCACGGTATTTTTGATTTCTTTAAACATATGGATAAGATACACATTGCCGTCTATATTTTAATATTGAGTACTGTATTAATGCAGTTGATGAATTAATTCTACTTCTATGGATTAGCACTACTCCACTTTGCTTGGAAATGGCTCCATGAAAAAGCCGAAAAGTCGCCGGATAACAATGGGTGAATAAAGTCACATTTTCATAGGATTCCATTGGAGTCCTCTAGAGATGAGCGAATGTACTCGTTTAGGGCGATTTCGCAATTTCGAGTAACTGACTACTCGGGTGAAAATATTCGGGGGGCGGCGTGGTGGAGCGGGGGGTAGCAGTGGGGAACAGGGGGGAGCTCTCTCTACCCCACTCCCCTCTGTAACCCCCTGTTCACCCCTGCCGCCCCCCGAATCTTTTCGCCCAAGTGGTCAGTTACTCGAAAAAAGCGGTGCTCGATTGCTCAATCGCCCTAAACGTGTACGTTTGCTCATCTCTATAGTCCTCCTTTTTATTCTTTGTGTTCGAGGTCCATTGTTGGGGTTTTGGAGTCTGACCCTTGGAAGGTTATTGCCCCCACTTTTTTTTGAATATCTTTTGGCTACATTGTTGCAGAAGTCGTACTCAGAACTGGTTGGCTGAGGGTTTTCATCCACTGATTTCTTACAATAACCGTCCAGTTTGTAGCTATCCATAAATATGATCAGTGTGGACTACCGCTACTCTACCTTGTAACGATCCACAGAGTGACAAACCTCATCTACTATCGTAGGAAAACAGGAGTCGTAGTTTAAGAAAGAATGCAAAAGCAGGCGAACATTGAAGTGAAAGTCACATTCCAGGCTGAAGAAAACCTCATGCAAATTTATTGTATCAATTGCCATGCAGACCCATCCAAATCCACAGGTATTATTCTGTACCGTCATGCAGCTCGGCCAATGAAAGTATAAATGTGAAAGTTAAACTTGGCGAGATAAGCCGGATATGCATAAAAATGGGAGCAGCCAGCCGTACAGCACAATTTGTGCCATCTAATCTCCGAACCTTAGCTATAGACCTCGACGACAGATCAAACACTTCCTAGGATTGAGCAATAACATTCAGTCTATCGGCTCACCACTTCATTATCCTGGTACCTCATTGTGGAACATGTGGGTTATATATCCCCCATTCTTATTTTAGCTCCGGTATACATCCTTAAAGGAGATCTGGCAGCTGAATATGTTATAGTATCTTACAGCTGCAGGTCCGTACTCCCATGCATCAAAAGCTATATAGCTAAAAGTGAAAAAGGTTTATTTTGGTTCGCTTTTCCATAAGCAACGACATGTCTTGGTGGATCTCAACCAAGCTTGTACATATACCCTTCATGAGCCAATGTAAAATAATCGAGATGGGGTGGGGGTTCAACTGTTTAGTGTTCATAGCAACCAATCACAGCACAGCTTTCCTTTTAGTAGAGTAGTTTGAGAAATGATGATTGTTGCACATGGCAACCAAAGTTTTTTTTGTTTTTCAGTTTCATAAATGAAGCCTATTTTATAATCTATGGTAAAATAATACGCTTCGTGAATCAGTTAGATGTGTGGTAGATCCATAATGCCTCTGAAAAATAAAAGGCCATCGGACGAATCCAACCAAAAGCAAAATTACTGCAAGCCAGTGAGGCAAGCAATGTGACCAACGGCTTAAGAATGAGCCAGGACATCAAGGGCTGCAGAGACCTCGGAATAAAAGCAGGCCCGAATTGGAAGAGAGGAAGAGCAAGTGCATTAAGGGAGTCAGAAACCTGGACAACGTTAGGTATATAGGCTTATGGCACAAAAAAAGAAAAATTCCAAAAATAACCACACAGTTTGCCTAAAAAGGAGCACCTAAAACCTATAGCTTTGGATTTTTCCCTGTAAAAATCTGACGTTCCATAGAGCAGCACATTCAGCTCACAGATTTGCTTTAACCAATTAAGGACCAGGCGCCGTAAATATACGGCGCCCGGTCCTGGGCTTAAAACCACGCTGATAGTTAAGTTACGGTGGTGCTTTAAGCCTCCTGGCTCTACAATTAATTAGAGGCAGGACGGGTTGTCAGCTGTTAGGGACAGCTGATAACTCGGAGGAGAAGGCAGGAGGGGTATTTAACCCTTCCCGCCTTTTCCTTGCCTGAGTACACAGCGCTCAATGAGCACTGTGTACTAGAAAGTGAAAGGGGAAGGGTGTCTTCCACTGCGGGAGTCGGGGGTCATGTGACCGCCGGGGTTTCCTGCTACAGAAGAGCTGGAGGGTCATACAAGACCCTGGCCAGCTCTGACAGTGACTAATGTCACTACAGGGGTTGCTTTCCCCTGTAATTGGGGCTCCTATGGAGGCCTCAACTACAGTAGGAAAGTGTCACATAAAAAAAAAAAAAAAATAGATGAATGAATGTCCCCCAGAGGTCTTATATGACATCATTCGGGGACACATAATAAAAAACATGATTACATACATAAGTAGAATATTACAGAATAGAACAATATATAAATAAGAAAGAAAATAACACAAAGTCAACGCCAACCAAAACAATCGCTGTATGCGCCCTGTAAACCAAAACCACAACACTATATATCAAAACGTCCGAAATAAAGGAACCCGTTCTTATACTTTATTTTAGCATAAATATACTAAACGAAAAAAATATAACTATAAATGTTAAAAAAAAATAAAAATCTCTCTTTAGCATTTAACCATCAATAAAACTAAAAGACAAAGAAAAAATAGTCAATAAAAAAGATATTTAAAAAAATTTAAATTTTTAAAAAAAACGCCCTTTAAGTCACTGGAAAAAAAATTATTTTGGTAGCTGAGGGAAACAAAATAGGGCAGTAAAACCGCCACATGGGTAAAATCTCTAAAAAAAAGTCTGGTCCTTAAGGTACAAAACAGCTTGGTCCTTAAGGGGTTAAAAAGAAGATCCATCATGGCCTCTAACAATGGTCTGCATATCTCTATAGCTGCATTCCTGCTGCCCATTAGCCTTTTACTCTGCACTTCCACACGAGCCAACCTAAACAACCGATGATCGTGAATCAGCCACCTCAAATAACCAATCACCGGGAATGAGGCAAACAAAATAACCAATCACCGGGAATGAGGCAAACAAAATAACCAATCACCGGGAATGAGGCAAACAAAATAACCAATCACCGGGAATGAGTAAATCCAAACAACCAATCAGGTTGCGAATGGTGTGGATTTGCAAAGTAATATAGCGTAGATATATGCGTTCCTGCTAAGTCCATCACCATTTTTAGATTTTGTCTTAGGCCGACCTCACATGAGTGTAAGCGCATTTGCGAGTTTTTCAGTCGAATGTATTTGCACACTATACGAGGCTTTTTGTGCGCATATCGGCTTATTTTACTGTAGCTTTTCTGCTCACAAGGCATGTACAATTGCAAGCGGCAAACAAAGCACCAACTGAAATGGCCAATTTTTGGGTTTTTTTGTGCGACCGAAATACGCGCTCAAAGTACAGAGATGTGATTGCACCCATTGAAATCAATTGGTTCTACTCTCTGCATATTGTGCGCTCATTACGCTTATGTGAAGCCGGCCTCAGCCTTCCTATTCGGTCGCAGTGCCTCCCATTACTTTCAGAGCCTGATGCTAGTCAAACATCAAGTGACTAGTATCCACTGCCAAGTGTGAATCAATCATCATGTCAGCCACTGACTGTGCGCACTGGAGACCTCCTCTACTTGAAAGGCGATGGTTGTTGGACTCCAAAAGTAACAGGAGGCATTGTAGCCGAACATGGGAGGCGCTAAAACAAAAACTAGAAATGATGGAATCAGCAGGGATGCAGCTTTAGGCTGGGTTCACACGGGGCGGAATTGCCACAGAATTTCCATGCAGACGGAAATTCCTCCGGTAATCCTAAGCCCGAGACTAACCAGCAAAGTGCACACGCGGCGGAGAAGCTCTGTGGCCAAGCCGCACCGAAGCTGACATGCTGCGGAGAATTCAAAGATGCAGCATGTCAATTGTATCACCATTTCCACAGCGGCCTCTCTCCTCTCTATGGGAAGATATGGCCACAGCGAAATACAGGTGGCAAAGCAGCTTTAAAACCCACGCCGAATGGCGCAGGTTTTGAAGCTGCATTTCTGTCGCGGAAATGAGGCAGTATTTCCATGCGGTCCCGCTGCAGTCATTCTGCGTGATTTACGCCCCGTGTGACTGCAGTGTTACAAGTACTCAGCCCATTCCCTTTGTGAGAGGACGTGGTAAATGTGCCCTTCAATTTAAATCAACATTTCGTCACACAATCTAAAAACTAAGTTAGGGTCAAAAGTAGAGATGTGCGAGCACGCTCGTTTATGGCTGATGCTCAAGCGAGCATCGGTCTTTTAGAGTAACTGATTACTTGTCCAAGCACCATGCGGGGGGGGGGGGGGGAGCGATCTCTCTCCACCCCCACCCCCGCATGGTGCTCAGTCTAGGATTCAGTTACTCGAAATGACCAATCAGCCTTAAAACGAGCGTGCTCGCTCATCTCTAGTGAAAAGCATAGTTGAAACTCTTGGGTTCAATACAACATGTGTAACAGAGCCCTCCAGATACCATGTGTTATTTTATACTACTGGGGTCTTCTTACAAGGCACATGAGCCCCTTAAAACCACTGGATCTACCTGGATTTACCTGTAACTGCTACTACCACATTCCCTATGACAACACTCCTTAATTAGGTCAACATGCCAATATACTGGCCATAAATGCATGGATGTGCTGGTTTTAAAGAAACTTTTAAAAAATTGTCCAACACAATAGACATAAAATTAGAGTGTTGGAAAAAAAAAAAAAAAAAGAATAGAAAAAAAATATTTTAAATGCACAATGGCTGCCATTTTTTATACATTAGTACTCCTAAAACACTGAAAGTAAAAACAATTTGCTGAGTATACAGTCTGGACAGATTTAAATACAGTATAAAACATGCTACATAAATTGCAGAAAAATGTCCAGCAGTCATCGGCTCCCATATAATTTAAATGAACATCGTTTTGTATTAATCCCATGTGATCACTGCAGTCTTGTCCAAGTTCTGCCATGCATTCCTAAGCTTTTGAAATGTGACGACCATAGCTAATGAACAATTTTCTCCTAAATTTACCATAACATTACAATCCACTCAGCGCCCACTAAATAAATACATCCCCATTGGCTCTCCATAGCCCATCCAAAGATCCATCTTAGAAATGGTTTCATATCACTCGGAGGTCTTTAAACGGTGAACTTCATTACAGAAAGCCAAAATTAATTAAATGTAATGAAAATTTAAGCATCAAAATCTAAAAACGCGGAAAAAGGAGTTCTAAAAGTAGACTACAACATAATAGAAGTTACATGGTTACAATAATACGTGCGTGTACACATGCATATTAGCATTCTTCTCAAGATTAGGGGGCATCAAGATACACACACGACCACCAATCTAGGACTTTAGATAGGCACCAACGCGCCTCAGATTTTGCAAATGGCGACACGATTTTTCAATCTTGTTGCCATTTGTCACTACTTTATCGCATTGCATGCGGCTGTAATAGACAAGAACTTTCTTCCTGCAGGCAGCATGCAAGGCATATACGCTACCAGGCCTGCCCCCTGACACTGATGCAACCTGTCAGGAGCTGAAGAAGGGGCAACGTCTACACTGCTGCCCACCCAAGTGCTGAAGTAACTAATCCTATGCCATGTTGCCAGCGCATTTTTCAAGGTAGAAAAAGGGGGTGAGCGGGCGGAGATAAGAGGTATGTCCACGAACTGGGGAGGAACAGAAACAAGTGGCTTGTCAGTGCATGGGGATTAGTCGGAGGGGAGCGGCCTGTCAAAGAACTGAGGGGAGATGAGCTGCTTTTATCAATGGACCTGTGCTGGGGGTATGAAGACAGGAGATGTATGGTGTCACCTGTGACTGATTAATCAGTACTAATTATTAAGCTTTTGTATATAATTATACTGTGGGGATTAGAGCTAGTTGTTATTACACTATCAGATTAGGCTGAGATTCATCTGCGGCTCCTGTGGCAGAGCTCCGCCATGGGATACCGCAACGTACGTGGACAGGGGGCCTAAGGATAGGTCGTCCAGTAAAAAGAAAATAAAAAAATAAGAATTTTATAAGGTGGGGTTCACATCGGTGTTCTTTTACCATAAGGTCTCCTTCACATGAACATATCTGCATCTGCGTAGCACTGAGCGCTGTGTTTTTGCAGAAAACTACGAGCTGTTATGAATATACTGCATACATAAGAGTGGTCATACACAATAGACGTCTGACAAAAGAACTAATGTGTATGGGGGCATCCAGACTCTCCTGAGAATCAAGACGTTGGATCTTCTGATCCTTTTGTACACTGGGCGATAAACCAAAAAATGGTGACTGGCAGCAGTTCCTCCCTTTTCTGCAGCCAGAACACATGTAAGCTTAACCAAAGCTCTCACACATGACCTGAAGTTTGCAGGTTCAATCCCCGCATGGTTCAAGTAGCCAGCTCAAGGTTGCCTCAGCCTTCTTTCATCTGAGGTTGGCAAAATAAGTACCCAGCTTGGTGGTGGTGGTGGGGGGGTGATAAGTTACCTGAAAGTGCTGCAAGATAAGTTGGTAAGCAGATAATAAGACCTCCCTTCCCCCTATAAGAGGATTCCAAAATTAGTTGGCTTACCCATGTATAAGGTAAAGCTTTTGCGAACTTCATGCCAATATATCATATTTGGTCAACACAGTTTTTCAGTAGAGCTGAACTAAAATGTAAGGCAAATGGGCATTTTCATACATCTGGTTACAAAGTAGTCTACGGCCATGCTGGGTGAATTTTGACATATGCAGTGCGATGTTCGCTTCAGACTACTTCTGTGAACAGTCCTGTTCCTTGTCACCAGGCATCTGATTCCATTTAGTATTTCATGCATTAATGTAAGTGAAAGTAACTTTAACGGTGATACAAATCCAGACTCTGCTCAGTGTAGGTCTCCCCTTACTGCAGGTCCTTTGATCACTAATAGCCATGCAATTGTTAATCTATCCCCGGTGAGCATTCCACTTCAGGTACGGTTGTGTTTTTTTTTTTATTCAGTGTTTTTTATTTAACAAAATCTGGAGAAAACCCTCATTGTACAGTACCAGCAAATAGGTAATCACAATCATTAACGTCATCGGGAGATTATAGAACCCACTGCAGAAACAGAGATTCACGAACCTGTACGAGTACCTTGAATCAACAGGCGTCAATGCTATTACTTTCCATTCTTCAATTAATAAGGGTGTTTGCATGTAAAATCATCTAATATCATGTACAGTGTGGATTCCAACTTCATCCACATTTTATAAATGAAAATTTATAATATTATATACACACACAATTATATATATGTGAGTGTATGCATGGGTATATATATACACACATATATTACATATACATAGATATACACACACACACACACACACACCTTAGGCCTTAGGGCTCATGTCCACGGGCAAAATATGATTTAGGATCCGCAGCGGATCTCCCGCGCGCGGATCCGCATCCCATAGGGATGCATTGACCACCCGCGGGTAGATAAATACCCGCGGATCGTCAATAAAAGGGATTTTAAAAAAAATGGAGCATGGAAAAATCCGGACCATGCTCCATTTTCGTGCGGGTCTCCCGCGGGGACGGCTCCCGCGGGCTTCTATTGAAGCCTATGGAAGCCGTCCGGATCCGCGGGAGACCTAAAATAGGAATTTAAAGTATTTACCATCCGGCGCGGGCGGGGAAGGTCAGCTGTTCCTCACGGCCGCATCTTCCTTGCTTCGGCTCGGCGGATGTGCCCGGCGCATGCGCGCGGCACGTCGGCGACGTGCCGGCGACGTGCCGCCGGCGTCAGGAATTCATCCGCCGGCCGAAAATGAAGATCCGGCCGTGAGGAACAGCTGATCTTCTCCGCCCGCGCCGGATGGTAAATACTTTTAAATTCTTATTTTCGGCGCTCATGTCCGCGGGGCAGGAGGGACCCGCTGCAGATTCTACATGTAGAATCTGCAGCGGATCTGATTTTCCCCGTGGACATGAGGCCTTAGTCAGACGGGCGTTTTTAGCCGCGATTTGCGCATGCATCCGGCGATTTTATAAAACCATTGCTTTGCAATGGTATCGGACACATGAGCGCTTTTTATGCGCTCGTCCGATAAATTATAGAACCAAAAAAAAAACGCAGATCGCACCTATCTGCGATTCCTGTTCTCTTTTCTATATGCGCTCAATGGGGCCGGCGGCAGCAGCGCTGACCCCATTGAGAACATATAGAATACAAATCATTCTTCTCTGCCACAGCTGTAACAGCTGTGGCAGAGAAGAACGATGTTTGCCCATTGAATTCAATGGGGCGGCAATACAGCCGCTCCATTGAAAGCAATGGGCTGCCGGCGTGCGCGGGGTGAATTGTCGGGAAGGGGTTAAATATATAAGCCCTTCCCTGCAAGTCATCCTAAAATGTGTTAAAATAAAAAAAAATTGTATACTCACCTTTCCGCTGCAGCCGGAGTCCAGCCGCGGCCGCTGTCAGTTCTCCTGAACTGCTTCTCGGCACTATTCAGCCGACGGGGCTTTAAAATCCCCGCCTGCTGAATGATCTGCCTCTGATTGGTCACAGCCCTGACCAATCAGAGGCTGAAAACACTCACACACTCATTCATGAATTCATGAATGGGTGAGTGACTGCTGCCTCTCAGCGCTGAGCCAATCAGGGGCAGGTCTGACTCACATCCATTCATGAATTCATGAATGGGTGTGAGTGAGGCATGCCTCTGACTGGCTCAGCGCTGAGCCAATCAGGGGGCAGGTCTGACTCACACCCCCTTCACACCCACTGCAGGACGGCCGCGCGGAGCTCCGGCTGCCGGGAGAAGGTGAGTATACAATTTTTTTTTATTTTAACACATTTTAGGATGCATTGCAGGGAAGGGCTTATATATTTAAGCCCTTACCGACAATTCATCCCGGGCTCGCCCGCAGCGCATTGCTTTAAATGGAGGCGGCTCTATTGCCGTCTCCATTGAATGCAATGCGCTGGACAGCTCCGGACCGTTTCTAATGAAACGCGGCTAGGAGCAGATTGTCGGGTGATTTGCGGGCGACTCGGCGCCGGTCACGCGATTTGCGGATGCGCATCCATCATGCGATCCGCAAATCGCGCGAAAAAACGCCCGTCTGACTAAGGCCTTAGCCTGATGTGGTGCCATTGAAATAGCTGATTTTGTAAATGCAATTTTAACTATTCTGGCTGGTCTCAGGCAAACAGATCTGAATTGTGGTTTCCGCGATTGCCGGTCACGCATATGGTACACGGGGATTGACTTACCCTATTTTGCTCACACTTGCAGTAGGAACTTCGGGTTCCGTGAGCGGATGAAAATCAGAAAGTGCTCTATTTTATGAGCTCCACTGATATCTATGGATGTGTTCGATCGGCAGTGCATAAGCAATTACATGAAGGCGGATTCGTACACAAGTTGCTAGGAGACCAGATACAAATGGTATAAAGAAAGCAGGAATTAGTGGGCAGACAATGCAGGACAGAATCTGGGGAGCAGCACCCCATCCAGACTGCTACCTGCAACCTCCGCTTGTTCTTCTGGGCTCTTCCTCCACAAGAAAGGTTTATTTCTTTTTCTTTTAAGTGGTTTATACTACTTCTAAAAATAAAAAAAAGTAGTATAAACCAGCCAAGCCGAGACAGCAGTATCCTGTCCTGAAGGCTCTCAGAACAGCCCTCACCACAACCGTACAAGAGAATGTCGCCTGGGTGATTCAAGGGGTTTCCATGGGGTTGGGCACTTTCTGATGTCATTCCCTACTTGTATTTGTTCTTCCGCACGGATGATGCACGGTCCTTAAATGTACAGCCATGCAGAAAAAGGCATGCCTACGAGCAATTGGCTTTGGCGTTCCTACACAGGTCTTCCGCTATACCTAAAGCGTATAGAGCCACTATATCCCACCCCTTTTCCTCGTATCCATTTAAACTACCTCCTATTAAGGTTGTCATGCAGGATCGTGAATCGAGGTTTCTGGAATGGGTTCTATAATCTCTTGATGAAGTTACGATCAATGATTCTGATGACATATTTGCCTCCTGTGTATTATATACCACACTACACCCTATGCCCCACAGCTGTCAGCACCATCACATCTACAGGGCGGGCCATGGAAAAGTAGCCCAGCACCACACTATTAGGGCTCATTGCCACTAACGTATTTTCACCGGATATTACATGCGCATCATACACAGTCAACGGAGTCAATGAAATTGATTTTCATTGATCCACTCACATTTGTATATATATATTGCATGTGATACGTGTGCGTGAAAAAGGCGGCAGCATGTTCTAGGTTACCGCATATTACGCACGTACAGCCCTAATGTGCTCTTTGAGTTCCCATATTCAACTCTGTAGATATGCAATACAACGTTGCTATGAGACAGAGCAGGGAATTAAAAAAAAAAAAAAAAAAAAAAGGAGAACATACACTAGTCACATTGTACATGACAGCACGCGTGTGATATGCAGTGCACCGTCCCTGCCATACGCAGCGATAGCCAGTTCACAGCCGGCTCCACGCTGCATGATACACATACGCACGTGGGAATGAGGCCTCAGGCCGTAAGCTTATTTACATGCGTATCTGCGCAATGGACTTTGAGTTTTTACACGCATGTGAGCACGCTCTGCATATCTGCACGCGCAAAAAAACACGTAAGCATGCTGCCATTGATTTGAACAATTACATTTAATTCATTTTATATGTGCTATTTGTGTGCAGAACACATGAAAATAGAACATGCGCACAAAAAATACACTCATGTGAACAAAACCATTGAAATCAGTGGGTTCTATTAACTGCATATTGCACGCGCAATACACAGCGCAAGTGCGTTCGTGTGAATAAGCCCATATGAAAGCATACCTGTAACTGTACATGAAGGTGTGAGCAGGCCCTTACTATCATCTGCAACACAAGGGATACATGCTGGCTAAACCCAGGAATAGCAGACACTGCAATAGAAGACGTCTTTGGAACCTGCATGGTTACAGCTCTGTGTCAGTCTTCACTGCAGTTGTCATTTAATTTATGTACCTGGAGGATCAGGATGAACAACATGGCTCTTTTCTACCCAGAAAGAGGATTATGTTCATAAATATACTATATCTATCTATACATATGCATGCACACCAGAGCAAAAAATAAAAAAAAATAAAAAATGTACTCTACTTAGCTCAAAGGAATTGAAAAATGTATACACACACAAATTATATAATTGTGCATATATACACACACACACACAAACATATATACACCCTGTTCCCCTTAAAATAAGACATACCCTGAAAATAAGACATAGCATGATTTTCTGGAATTTTTTGAGGATGCAAAATTATTTTTACAGGCTTTTTGAGGATGCTTGGAATATAAGCCCTACTCCAAAATTAAGCCCTGCTAACAGTTAATTAAAAAAGTCAATTTAAATAGTGTCCAGGCAGCTATACATATAAAAAAGTTAATCCTTTTAAAACAAAATTTAATATAAGACACTGTCTTATTTTCGGGGAAATATAAAACACTTTTTTTATATTATTTTTAAATATATTATTTATTACATTTTTATTACACATATACACAAATGAGAAAAAAAATTAAACACACAAAAGGCAAAAAAGGCAACACCCACTAAGCAACGACAAAAGCCATCCTCATTTGCTAAGCAGGATGACATTAATCCTACTTTCACACTCAAGTCAATTTAGACGATGCTCCCTATACCGAACAATGTGTTTGGGTTAATCTAGCAATGAAGTGCTTTAAGGAAAAAAACTACAATCGACCTTGTAGAAGATCAGAAGACTGAAGGCCCCGGCAGCTAACGAGCATCCACTTCACAGAAGCAGATTTCCCTCATTGGTAACCCATTCCATCCCACCGGCGGTCCCTGCAGATAGCAGAACCTGACAGCCAGCCTGAAAAGATTCTTTGACTGTGGACCCTGGCTGTCAGAAGCCACCAGCTGGCCTGCCAGGGCTCTGCAGTCACAGGGGCCAGCTGACAGCCTGGGCGTTGCTGACCATGCTGAGCCCTGTGCCGCCCAGCTGCTGTGTGGTCATGTCCATCTGGAGATCTCCAGCAAGACAAATATCTCTGCCTGTCAGACCTCTTCAGCGCCCTTGTTATGCAAATTCAATTACTCAAGTGTGCCTTATTAATGCTGGCTAACTGCTCGGAGGGCCGCCTCATTGTGACAGTCGGTTCACATTCTAACTCGCCAGAAGAACCTCATTTATTCCTGCTTAACAACTCACGTGTAAAACTAAAGCAGAGCAGATCAGTACATCGTGCTGTAACCTCTGAGCACACAGAGATTGCTACTAACAAGGAAAAATAATAAGGAAATAAAGCCCATAATTAGCTGGAAGTTTTTTGCTCTGGGTCTCTTTCACTCAGAGGATCAAACGTATCCGCGGGGTGTTCAGAAACACACAGGATAATAGGACACGAATTTACAAAGTGCAAGTGAATACAATTAAAAAGGGTCGCTTAAACCGCGGCAAGATAGGCAAACTTTTTTTTTTTTTTTTTTTAAACAACTGCAGTACTTTATAAAGTATCCAGCGGAAATAAACAGACAGCAAAGTAAAGAAATTGACTAATACCAATTCCCATACCCCCACCGGTCTCTAATCCCTGGACCCAGTCAGGCAATCAAGAGAGTCTGTAACGACAGTGGTTAGGATGCTTGTCCCTCGACCCCGGCTACATGAGTCCTCAAGACGAGGTTAATCTATATAGAAAATAAGACAGATTGGATAACTTCTACTAGAGATAGCAGGAATGGATAACAGACTGGGTTACAGTCTAGTTCACTCATTACCCACTTATTTTCCTGATGAATGGGGGGGGGGGACACAAAATATCATTTTCAAAGCAAATGCACCGGGTACTATATATCCTCTCGTTCAGAGGCTAGTAAAGGAAACCCATCGGCTTCAACATGCTGCTCGTCATATTATAGAGCAGGAGGAGCTGAACAGATTGATTTATAATTCAGTGGGAGAAGATTCAGTCTAGTTGTATTTGATACATTTATATCCCAGCTCATTCTGAGCTTTAGGAGTCCGGTGGGCGGTCCTCAATGGTTGACAGCCAACTGTGAATGATGGAAATAGGGGTAAGCCATTGAGAGGACCGCCCACTGGACTCCTAAGGCTCAGAATGAGCAGGGATATAAATGAGTAACATACAATTAGACGGAATCTTTCCCCATCAAGTATACATCAATCAGCTCACTCCTCCGGCTCTATAACAAGATGCCGGCAGTTTGGACATGTTTAACCTGACAAGTTCCCTTTAAGATTTTTAATATGCATTAGAAAGGAATAGATTCAAACTCCCTACTTGTTACTCTGTATGCTTCTACCCGTTTAGCTCTGGCTGCAGGGTTTTCGCTTCCATGCCCACAAGTGGTTTTTTTGTGTGTTTTTTTTTGTGAGTATTTCAACAATGTAACATCAGATTTTACATTTTAAAACAAAAAAACTCAAATTTGCTTAAAATAATGGGGTGCATTCATACAGGTATATGCAAGTTCCGGCCCGTAAATACGCAGCGTATTCTAGGGCTGAAATACGTAGTTGCTTTAGGTCTTTCTTACTTTTGCTGGTCTTTTTCTTTGCATAAATACGCAGCGTATTTACATGCATGAAAAAGAACACACAAAACATGGATTTTGTGCGTAAATACACAACGAATACGCATTAGCGCTAAACGAAAGAAAAGAAAAAAAACTCTTTGTTGCCTATAGCTCAGCACAAAATGCTCTTGAAAAACAAAAACAGTGTGGTTAGCGGTTACTACGACCAACAAAGACCATTAAAAAATTTTTTTTTTAAAATTCATATAGCTGTAAGCATTTGGATAGCAAAGAGGGTGTACAGACATACTCTAATGCATCTAAACCTGTTACAGGGCTTGAAAGATGTATGCCATAAGATACTGAGAACTGTAAAGGGGCCGGTTCAAGGAGAATGTATTTTTTTTTTAAATTAAAGCAAAGTATTGCTTGACGTACAACCGCAGACTACAAGTGGGCAAACGTAGCTAAAAAGAGCGTCCTTTCGACTGGGGTTTAATTTCCCTTATGTTTGTTTGGTTTTTTTTCTTTTAAAGTACACACACTAAATAAAGTTGCAGACCATGCTTTTTCTGTCTAATGAATGTATGCCTTATTTTTACATTAGTCAATAGAAAATATAACATTTCCATAAGTTTAACGTATACGTTTTTTGGTTCTCAAATGCAAAAAAAAAGTTAAACATAATTTTAAAAAAACACTTAAAAGAAAAAAAAAATTAAAACGGTAAATGCATTGGAAACATATTGCTATACACTGTAACAAGGTACAGGTAGGCTTACAATAATGCTTAAAACCCCTCCCCCATCTTCACCCCCTCACCCAAAAAAAGGGAAAACAAACCCAGTAGCTGACATTGCAGAGACTTGCTTTCCAGTATGTCTATTTAAACATCTTCCTCTTCACCCTACACTCCCTCCATTGTAACATCTTTCAACATGAGAGCAGATGAGACCCGGCAGCTCTTGCCTATAGGTGGGTTCTCTGCAACCACATGACTCGTCTCATGATCTCCAGGACTAATACAGCTAATAGGATTGCAAATTGAGCACTGCGGAAGGCCGATACGGTAACGAACCACCTCGGTGTTCTCTCTTAGGAATGCAGTAACTTATCTTAGGTCCAAATATATTCTGCAGAAATTCTTTTCCAATGATTAAAGCATTTGGACAGTGAGGAACACGCCAAATAATTTACAGCTTTTATCCAGTAAACACAAAAAGTGTAAAAGTTACAACCTTCCAAAATAAAATGTATAGTTATACAGATGTATCCTATTTCAGATTAAAAAAAAAAAAAAATATATATATATATATATATATATATATATATATATATATATATATATATATATATATATATATCTA
The DNA here is from genome assembly GCF_035609145.1 of Eleutherodactylus coqui. NCBI lineage: Eukaryota > Metazoa > Chordata > Amphibia > Anura > Eleutherodactylidae > Eleutherodactylus > Eleutherodactylus coqui. The sequence goes on along the minus strand of NC_089848.1, from coordinate 60,790,035 downwards.
GAAAACAAACAAATACATAAAGTAAATATATCATTCTTCAGTAAAACGCTTTACACCTGAAAACAAAAAAACATCATTTTCTACCATGTATTAGGCTAAAAACCTCCCTCCCAACTTGTGAGCCGGATAAAAACCCACATCTGTAGTGCGGTGGGAGTGTTCCCTGCTCAGTGTGAGCGCATCAGGGTTAGGCCACTGATTTCCAACATCAAATCTAATTGCCACCCCTGGGAGCCTGTCATCCACGAGCATCAGACTTCTCAGATAAAATGGAGAACGTTGTCAAAAGTTACACAGTCCTAGCAGTTACCCATTGTTTCGGTGCTCCTCAGATGAAGCCCAGTTCCATACAGCTGCGGCGAGTACATGACATTTGTCAAGTTTAACGCATAAAATATTTTCTTTCTGTATCTAGATGTAACTGATAACAGTAATTTTCCTGTTGTTGCCTCTGTGTACTCCATGCTAGAGCTGAGGTTTTCATTGGTATCATTTTTGGGGTACATACAACTTTTTGATCACATTTTGCTGCGTTTCGTAAGGCAATAGTAGAGACAATTCTACTATTGTAAACAAAAAAAAAGCAGTTCAAATATTTTTACATGTGGGTTAAATAACGAGATAACTAGTTTGGATCATTACGGGTGTGAAGATACCAATTAGAAAAGGTGTTCTCCGCCTCCCTCCACAATACTGCATTTTTAAGATTTTTTCTTTTTTGTAACTTTTCATTTTAGTTCCACATGGGCTTGATTGCTCATCTAATAATACACTGCAATACACTTGAATTGCATATTATTGTACATTATTTTATATACTGCATAGTACTGTATATTACTGCAGCTGCCAGAATACACTAATACTTCTGCATTGCTGTGTATTAAACCCAATAGCATTTCCCTACCTAGCAAGGCATTAAAGAAGCAATAAGACGGCTATTGTTAGGCTCCAATAGCAACTTATTGGCAGCCCAGAACTGCATCATGGGGGATTGGGCATGATGAGGTGACAGAGGGAATTCTCTCTCCTGTGTCCAGCCACCTAGATGCCATGGCCAACTTTCATTACAGCATCTGAGGGGTAAAACAACTGGCATCGTAGTTCTCAGATCCTAGCCATTAGAAGTGGGTGATGGCTGTATAATACAGCATCACCCACAAGTAATTGCACAAGCACAATATCTGTGCTCATGCTATTACTGTGACCTACTTCAATTAGTGGGAACTGTATAGCTCCCATGATGCAATAGTACATCATGGTACCTAAGAGTCCTGGCCATAGTCAATAATTCAAACAGATAAGAGCAAAGATCCACCAGGGGAAGAGGTCACCAAGTTCTGGGCTACGATGGCAGGGTACATATCTGGACATTTAGAGAATGGCAAAACCACTAAGAGGGGAATATCAATCAAAATTGGTACAAAAGGAAAAGCAAAATCAGTTGTCCATGGCAATTGCCTTTACGTTTCTGCTTTCACTGTATAAAGGACTTCTGAAGAATTAAAGACCGTATCCAAATGATTGCTACAGGCAACTTGGCCATATTGCCTTTGCACCAGATTTGATAGATCTCCTCCAGTGTCTTCGTTATAAACCTCTTCCGTATTACATTATATAGCTCAGTGTCAACAGCAAATATAAAAAAGTGGATAAGATAAGATAAGATTAATAGTAGAGATGAGCGAGCACCCAAATGCTCGGGTCCGCGTTATTCGAGTCGAGCTTTTTTGTAAAATTCGAGAGCTCTACTCGAGTAACGAACCCCATTGGCTACAATGGGAGACTCGAGCATTTTTATATGTGGGACACCGGGTGCCGATCTCCCTCCCTCCCTCCCTCTATCTCCTGCATGCCTGCCAGACAAAAAAATTTGCCAATGACATGCGCCGAGTCGCGGCGGGGAGGGGCCAAAATAGACACGTCACAGTAGGGAAGAGCCAAAAACTGGGACGGTGTCGAACACAGCTTGATGCTCGTTCGAGTAACGAGCACGCTAATACTCGAACGAGCATCAAGCTCGGCAGAGTATGTTCGCTCAACTCTAATAGTAAAGTGAAATAATAGTGGTTCCAAGTACCAAACTTTGGGGTACACCACTTACCTGGAAACCATTGTTAATACCTCTATAAATATAGTCCTTGGGCCAGTTTTCAAACACAATTAGAAGCTAAACATTCTAGACAAAAAAAACAAAAATATTGCAGTGGTTTTGCAAAGTCAAAAATGTTATATCCAATAGGTTGAAAAGAAAAACAAAACAAAACACGCCCATTAACCTATTGAACCAAAGTTCAACTCATTAAGATGCAGTGTTGATCCAGAGAAAGGAAAAACATACCTAATGCTAAACAAATACCCAACATTTGTAACGGTGCTATGCTGTTAGGTATATAGGACTCTTAATTCTAGGAGTCTAATGGACAGGAAATCTGTGAATAAGGGGATCCAATAGAAAAGGGGAACCTGCTAAGTTGGTGCAGCAGTCTCTTTCAGTATGGAGGGATCATTCACACTTACACTTTCAGTTCCATTTTTTTGTTCTGATTTGGAAGCAGGAAAGTGGAACCCACTGGCGGAACAGAACTGTCATATGGTGTAACTGAATGGACTCCATAATAGACTCTGAATGGACTCTAATGGGGTCTCTTCTGTTTCCCTACAGCCTTTTATAGGATGTAATAGCAAGCTAGTTCCTCCAGCATTGTAATGGAATTCCGTAACCGAGGCACCAAACCTCCGATGCGGATGTGAACAGACCCTTCCACGTATACACTGCTCAGCCAGAACCATAAAATGACCGGCTGAATACGGTGTAGCCTAGAACAGCTCTGACCCAAACCATGGACTATGCCGGTTCTCTGAGTGGATCCTGTGGTGTTTGGCACCAGGACATTCACAGCAGATCGGTCCTTTAAGTTGAGAGTTGGTGCCTCAATAAATCAGACTATTTTATAGTACATCACACAGATGCTTGAAATGATTGAAATGTGGGGAATTTGGAGGTCAATGAACTCTGTTCAGGAACAGTTTGCGGGTCATGACAATCTTTGCTGTGCATTATCCTGCCATTAGGGATTAGCGCCACCATGAGGCGGTGTACCTATAGCATCCACATGAATGACGGGACCAAAGGTTTGCCAGCAGATCATTCCAGCAGACCTTCTTCCCATAGTACATTCTGTCGCCATCTCTTCCCCCCGGCAAGTGATGCATAGGGACTTAGCTGTCCACAAGATGTAAAGAATACGCAATGTATCTGGCTTTGCAATTTCCGTCTATTGCTCCTTGGTCCAGTTTTGATACTCATGCACCCATCGTAGACATTGCTGGTGGTAAACAGGGGCTAGCGTTGGCACTCTGACCAGTTTGCAGCTATGTAGCCACATGCAACAAGCCGTCTCCTTTCTATCCAAGTCAACATTTAGGCTGGGTTCCCACACGGCGTATTCCCGGCGGAAATCTCGCGGTTTGGCCGCAGCAAAAAAACGCAGTATTTCCGCCAGGAAAGCACTGCTTCAAAACCGGCGGGTTTTGGAGAGGCTTGGCCGCACACTTTTCCATTGCGGCCGGCGCTTCCATAGAGAGCGCGGCTGCAATGGAAAAGGAAAAAAAAAAAAAAAAAGAATGGACATGCTGCGTCCAGGGAATCCACGCCACAACCCCAGATTTTGCCGCGATGGATTCGCCGCCCCGTGTGGACGAGATTTCTGAGAAACCTCGTGATTAGTGGCTGCAGGCAGATTTGACGCAGCGAGATTCCCAATGGAATTTCTGCTGCAAATCCGTCCCGTGTGAACCAAGCCTAAAAGGGTCACTAACTGTTTAACAAACTTGTGCTTGTATAACTAGCAAAAGTGAAAAATACCTTTTTTTTTTTAAACCTAAAACGCTGCTGAATTGATGAAAAGTAACTCCAAAGTACTGGCCACCAGGGGGCTCCTGTCCTTCTGACTTACTGTCCACTGCTTATTATCTCCAGCAACAGAGGAATATTACAAGTAGTTGGTGGGTAGGTCTTTACTTGCAGCTGTCCATAGAAGTCTATGACGAGGAAGAGAGAGACTTGCAGACACATTGCTGCAGCTCCTAGTAAATGTTTTATTTAACCCCTTAAGCACCAGGCTGTTTTGTACCTTAAGGACCAGACACTTTAGGGATTTTACCCATGTGGTGGTTTTACTGCCCTATATTTTTGACTTCAGCTACCAAAATTATTTTTGCTGCTGTTTTTTTCCGTGACATATAGGGCGATCTTGTTAATACCTTTTTAACTGACTTTTTTTCTGTTTTTTTTTTCTGTTTTATTGGGGGTTAAAAGCTAAAAAAAAATTTTTTTACAGTTATTTTTTTACATTTGTATATTTACGCTAAAATAAAGTATAGGAATGGGTTCCTCTTGGTTTCGGACGTTTTGATATATAATATGTGTATATGCATACGGCGACGGTTTTGGTTGGCATCGGCTTTGGGTTATTTTGTTTATGTATATATTTTTATTTTATTCTCTAATTTTGTTTTAATTATTAAATTATTTTTTTTACCATCTATGTCCCCCATGACATCCTATAAAGACCGCTGGGGGACATTCACATTTATTTTTTATTTTACACTTTCCCACTGTAGCTGGGGCATCCATAGGAGCCCCAGTTACAGAAGAAAAAAAATCCCATGTAGTGACAATGGTCACTGGCAGAGCTGATCAGGGTCTGCTACAACCCTCCAGCTCTGCTGTAGCAGGGGATCCCGGCGGTCACGTGACTGCCAGCTCGTATAGTGGAAGGTGTACTTTCACTTTTCAGTACACAGTGCTCATTGAGCACTGTGTACTCGGGAGAGGAGAAGGAAGAAAGGGTTGAAAACCCCTCCTGACTTCTCCTTTGGGTTATCAGCTGTGACCAACAGCTGACAATCCGACATGCTTCTGATTTATTGCAAAAGCAGGGGCTTTAAACCCCCCACCGTATTTTTACTATCAGCTGGGTTTAAAGCTCAGGACCAAGTGCCGTAAATTTACAGTGCTTGGTCCTTAATGGGTTAATTGGTATGCTGCTCAGTACTGCTGTGTGTCAGCGAGAGAGTGAGGATTTCCTCTACTTTTCTGTGTAGTCTATGAGAAACCTCATAGCACGTAGGGTCCACCAGCTCAAGGAAACCGCAGTCAGATCTAGTGTTATTACTGGAGTAAACACAACAGTTCATTATGGAAAAAGTTACCTGAAGAGTTAGGTACACTTTTACATTTTTAGCAACTTGTGCTGCAGTACCTATTCTGTGGAGTCACATGAACTCCACAGAAGCCTCTGCTCTGCAATTTTTGTAATTACAAACCACTGTATACCAGAAACACCCCAAAAGTTCTGCATTGGGAAGGGGGGGGGGGGGGAGGAAAGCTCTGATATGGGCCCAAAGTACATGGCCATCTTTTTGAGCAGTGTGCTGTCCATATAATCCACAGATCGCTCACAGCCCCATTATACCCTAGGAGACTATCCACATGCAGGATACTTCATCTTTTATACAGACACCAAAGGTCTGTGTGAAAAATAAAATCATCGTATGTCCCATTCTCATCCGGTTTCATGAACTAAAATAAGACATGCGATGTTCAGAGTTTATGTAGACCGCAGAGCAGATGGGCGAATGTCAGTGTGCTGTCCCCGTTACAAGCAGCAGCCGAGTTTCTTGGATGCAAATTGCATATAGCGGTATGTCTTTGGCCATAGTCATCTAGCTCGTTAACCCATTAAAGACCAAGCACAGTAAATTTACGGTGCTTTGTCCTGGGCTTTAGTCCCGCCGATAGCAAAAATACGTTGCAGGATTAAAGCTCCTGCCAGGGTCGGTTGGCTCCTCGGGTACTATAGACAGCCTGTACTTTTAGCATAAATTTACTATGTTTTTAAATAAATACAACTATAAATAACCATAAAACGAAGTCACTGAGAAAAAAAATATGAAAAGATAGCCCTAAAAAACACAAAAAAATAAGTCTTGGTGGCTGAAGAAAAAAAAAAAAAGGGGAGGGGGGGTTAAGGCGTTATAAGATGTTATGATGTAAGCAAACAAAATCGGCAAGCACAAGTGTTCATTTACTGCCCAACATATCCGAACCTTTGAGAGATGCCATTGTGATGAGATATCCAGTGTTAGTCACCTCACTTCTCAGTGTTCGTTTGCAAATGTGTCACATCTGCCTGTGGGCTGTGTTTGGTATTACAATTCTGGATTAAACCACTGGAAATGAGCAGTATCACAAGAGAAAGTCAATGTAGCTTAGCAACCCTTCAGGGGTACAGTATTGTAGCACTATTATATTCAAGGAACACTAGTTTTTAAGACTATGAAAAAGCAAAGAGCCAAAGACGTGTGGCAAGCTCTTGCGAGCCAAGTTGTGTCCAGGAGAACTTGTCATGGCAGTCTGGGTCGAACAGAAAACAATTCAAATCGACATCCTCTGCGAGTCGCTTAACATCAGTGTTTATTCTGCCACTAAGTGCATCTCAACAGTACTGTAGATACTTTATTGCCTACAGTGTGGGGATGGGTGGTAGCATTCCCGTTTGTGAACCAACAGCTTCCATCATTTATTTACCATTGTTCAAGTCATACCAGAAGGGGTTATTTCACATTATATAAGTATGCATCATCAGGGGCTGACCTAACTTTACAATTCCGGTGTTGATTTTGGTTCCGCCCTGCATTTATGTAACAAGGTTGGTTCTGGTACTACATTTATGTTATGAGCTTGGTTCTGGAGCTGTATTTATGCAATGAACTTTCTTGTATTATGGATTACATTAATCTATATATTTGGAACCATGCCATTTCCTCTTATTATTAGCTTCGGTACAATTTGCTGCGGTGCTCTACGCCACAAGCACCTCCCACACATATTTGAGTCAGTCAAGTAGGGAACCAGTTAAAAAATTTGGATCCCTCCAGAGTCCAGTAATAATAATAATTTAAAGCAGATCTAATCTATTCAAGTTCGATAAACCCATCGGAGATGCTAGAAACTTCTCTAAACAACACATAGTCTGTTTCCTTTATGGTTAACATCTACATTGTAGCAATCTCAAAACGAGAAGAATCATTCAGGCTTTGGTCAGAACACACTTCCTGTATAACGATCATTTCATCAGCACGAACGTGTTTGTAAAAGCATAAGAACTAAATATTGGTTGGCGGAAAAATAAACTTATTACATAATACATCCCCCATAGAAGCCTATGGGAGCATAATGTACTTCTGTAGGTTTCAGATTTCATATGGCAGCATTTGGGCTTTTTTTTCCCCCCCGTCTAATAAAAAAATCCAAAAGACTAAGAAATTGGGCCATGTTCCATTAGATGTTTGTTTTGTTACAGCACTATCCTATAGGAGAACAGTTTCTAGAGGAGACTACCTCTAATACAGTTCGGTACGGTGGCACAATACTCTGAAATCTACAGTATTGCACTGTATACAGTAAAACCTCCATGCATGAGGTCTACGGCTGTACTTCTATTCCCTTTCTATAGCCTTATCTTTATCATGGAGAGGAGGAAAGCTAACTAAATAGTATAAATTACAAGTCTTAAATAAAAAGAGAAACATAAAATAGCATTAGCAAATTCTGCAATAATAGCCATAAGAATCGCGGCCGTCAAGACTGGTGTATTATAAGTTAACCCATTACCAACCTTTCAGTACTCGATTATTCTGTGCTGCAACTTTAAGTCCCATTTGATATACTTTAATGCAGCCACCAGTATATACAATGCTAAAAACAATACGAACATCTAAAATTCGACAAGCTGTGCGTTTAATAAGCAAAAGTCGAACCCATTATGCCATACAAATGTCTGACAGCAAAACTGTTAGCAGCCGTTGGCTGGGTGCAGCTCAACTTCAGGTGGAACTGCAAACATTATTGGGGATTGAGAAAAAAATACTAGAAGACTGCAATTTTTTTCTAGACCTACGACAGAAGACTAACATGATATAAAACGCCATATAAATACACGCCAACATTAAAACAAGTATAACATTATATCCTAGGGTGGAATACTCACTACCGTGCTGTACTCCATAACTTCACATGGAAGCCGATAAGGTTTAGGCAGTTTATACAATGTATCAATGTATGATGAAGCAGGGCATCCCTCCTGCTAGCTAAATAAACAGGAGTATTTTAGTGAAGAGCAATGCACAATTTGCAAATTCAATTTCACCAATTTGTAAAGTGGTGGTGGGGGTAGGGGGGGGGGGGGAGGACTTGGATCATATTAGGACCCAACAATTACTGTAGGTTTCAAATACTGAAAGATTAATACAAAAAATATATTAAGATACGCAAGATTTATTGAGACTGAACACCCTGCGACACATTACATGGCTGCAGTGGTGACTTTTCAGCTCTCTCTCTCATAATGTGCACAGGATGTAATTATATATATATATATATATATATATATACATATATATATATACACACACACATATATACATATACATTATGGATAGATATAGGTAAAATATATATTTTTTTTCTTACACCCTTTTCTTTTTTTAATGTATATATTTTTTAATATATATTTATTTAAAAAAATTATATATATTTTTTAAATATATACATTTAAAAAATATATACATTAAAAAAATTATATTATACACACACACACACACACACACACACACACAGAGTTTCCCTGAAAATAAGACATAGCATGATTTGCCAGAATTTGAGGATGCAAAATGATTTTTCAGGCTTTTTGAGGATACTTGAAATATAAGCCCTACTCCAAAATTAAGCCCTGCTAACAGTTAATTAAAAAAGTCAATTTAAATATTGTCCAGGCAGCTATACATGTAAAAAAGGTAAACCTTTTTGAACAAAATTTAATATAAGACACTGTCTTATTTTCAGGGAAACACGGTATACACATCCAAAAGATAAGACAAATTGCAAGGATACAAATTCCGTTAAACACATGATTTACTTTACTGTTTGCATATGCCTATTGTTAACTTTATACATTGTATGCAGTTTGTCTCCTGTTACCTGGCTTTAAAGATGTTCTGTAAAAATGTCAGTTTAAAAAAACAAAAAAAACTAAACTTTCTTGCATGTGTATTACATATCAGAGATAGACACACACTATATATATATATATATATATATATATATATACACATATATATACACACACATACATACATACATACATACATATATATATATATATATATATATATATATATACACACACACACATACACACACACACACATATATACACACACACACACACACAAATGTAGAAAATGCAGGATTTTAAAAATTCTGTAAATATTTATAAAAATGCACAGTATATTGGAGATCAATTTTTTTTGCTGTGGTTAATGTGATAACTATAACTAGAATGTAAAAGAAGGGAACGAGATAAATACCCTTCAGTGCAATTCCACCCTCTACTGATAACCACATTTATACATTCACTGTTAACACAACATTAAAGATTCAAACGTTTATGTTCAAGTATTTCCAATGACTCAAACCAGAATGTCTTCTAGAAGGAAACGAATCCTAAACAGAACAAAACCTTTAAATCCTACAATTCAATTTAAAATGTAAAGTAGATAAACTGAAATGGGTTAAAAACTACTGGAAAAGTTGCAACGACTAATTAAAAATTGCTCGGTAATGACCTGAGCAGGTGGAGAAAGTCTCTGCAGGACGGCAGACGAGCTTTATCCCTCCATTATGCAGGATGATACTAATAGAGGAATAAAGCTGATATTTTTAATGCACCCAGGGTTCTGTCTTTGCAGGTTCTTCTGGACTCCTCTACCCGTGTCTCCCAGGTTGTACCGACTGGCATCTTTCCCACAAACATTTGTAATAGAGCGCTGCTTCCTTCTACCTGAACAGGTGTGTGATCATCTATTCTGCGCTCATCTATTTACTACCCCCAGGATGTTAGAATGTATTGCCCTCTTGTGGCGTAACATAAAAAACATTGAGCTTGTCCTATCTTTTACATATTGCCTCTGAAGTGTATAGAAATATACGCATTACTAGAAACAAGATAGGCTGAAGCCATCATTGAGAATACATTTTCTTAACAGCCTATAGCAATGCAGAAAGAACAGAACTTTATAAAGCTGGGAGGTATAAATTGACTAGAGAAGTCATTTTTTTCCCCCATGAACATGTATGTAAGGCTAGAAATTGGTTGTCTTAATACGAAACTGTCTTGAAACAAACTGTGCCATTTTAACACTTCACATCCCTCAAGAGCACATAGCATGATTTTCCAGAATTTTTGAGGATGCAAAATGAATTTTCAGGCTTTTTGAGGATGCTTGAAATATAAGCCCTACTCCAAAATTAAGCCCTGCTAACAGGTAATTAAAAAAGTCAATTTAAATAGTGTCCAGGCTGCTATACATGTAAAAAAGGTAAACCTTTTTGAACAAAAATTAATATAAGACACTGTCTTCGGGAAAAACACGTTATATACTAATATATGCATATTCATACATCTCTAATATATTTTATTCATATCTGGTATATCCATATGCACACACCTATATATATACATATACACACACACACACACACACACACACACACACACACACAGTAAAACCTTGCAATATACACAGTCATACAAATGCCTACATGGCATAGTGGAAACTATAGTTCCATTATATTTTAAAACCTTGAGATCAATATAAGCAGCATAAATCACATACACAAGACTGGGTACTGTAGAAGTATGAATCTAGGACAAAATAATGAACTTTCCATGAAAAAAATATCTAGGAAAAAAAAAAAAAAACACGAAAAACTTTCTGCCATAGGCAAGGTATGAATGAAACATGGTTCTTAGCAGTTCAACACTGTATAATTAATGCCATGGTAAGAATGTTTTTATGGTGTGTTTTGGTGCGTTTTTATTGCCATCAAGTTCACGATGTAGGTGGGCCGCCTTTTAATCCCTCCGCAGACAAAAGCCCTAAATAAACACAGATCCCTTCCTGGGAAAAAAGTCCACTTCGGTTAAATGGCAAGGAAATGAGTAAATCATTAGTAATCTTTAAAGCCAAAGCTATAAACTCAAGTTACCTTAAAGTTAAAATGAAAGTGCCTTGCGAAATTCTCCAAAGTTCTGAAGCAGATAGAAATCTTGAGCTCTCAGCTCCAGACTAGGCGCCAGCTGATAAACAAACAGCTTCAAGTCAAGACCAGGAGAAATCCCAGCTTTTCAATTTAATGGTTCTGGTCAAGAGTATTTATTGCCTTTTGTGTTTTCCCCTTCACTTAGCCGCAGAAATAGAAATATAAACTCATCGTTATCTCTTTGGGTCATGAATGGCCAAAAATTACCTCCATTGGATTAAGGGGCTAGTCCAAACATGACAAAGGGTCATAGAAACCAGCTTATCACACTAATTACTGCAGCTTCATTAGAAGAGATAGAAGATACTATTCAGATGCTAATTGTTTGCATGTTTCCTACTAATTAGCATGTCCAAGATGAAAATAACTTTCTACAATTGAACCAAAACTGGATGATATCTTCTTCTCAGTCTGTGGTACTGCCAAACTCCTTGGCAGCATGCCCGTTGTCTTGGGGTCAGGTTTGATTCTGACCTTCCCCTAACTCCCCATATTCAGTTACTTGCTCGCTCATGTCACCTGCACCTCAAAAACATCTCCGAATCAACTCTTTTCTCACTGTGGAAACAGCAAAAACTCTTATTGTACCCTTGACCCACTCTCGGGTTTTTAACCCTTTCCAATCCACTGTCTGACCTCTGAAGACATTATGATTTAAGGCTGTACAGCTCCGATGTTGGAAGACATCCATCGGGGGTTCTCTTACTCTATATTGCCAGCCTCTCTGCTGTCGGAGCCTATCCAACGTGTCACCTCATGCAGTACTGGCTTTAGCCAGCATATAGTGCTGTTTAACGGCAGAAAAAGAGTAAGCGCCCTAGGAAAACCAGGATACAAATTGGATTGGAAAGGGTTAACAGCAACTCGCTACCAATCAGTCTTCCTTTCACTAAGCACTCCAGTCTCCAATCCATCCTGAATGCAGCAGCCAGGCTCACCTTTCTGCCAAACGTTACACTGATTCCTCCACCCTGTGCCAGTCACTACACTGGTTGCCCATGTAATATAGTACTTAACATCACTCATCCATAAAGCCCTCTGCAAAGCTGCACCAACCTTTATCTCCTCTCTTTTCTCTGTCTACCATCACTCCCGCCTCCAAGATTTTTCCTGGGACGCACCAGTTTTCTGGAATGCGCTACCCAAATCAGGCTAATTCCAAATGCCCACAGCTTTAAGCCCGCCCTAAAAACACATATCTAGGAATATTCCCTAATCTAAACTTTTCTCCATCTAACCTGCTTTTATACTCTCCCTGGAGATTTTAACCTCTCCAGGGAGAGTTCCCTGCTGAAAGCCAGAGAGAGAGGCTGCTGAGGCAGCTACAGGAGCTGCAAAGCCTGAGGTGCGGCTAGGACCAGACTTTGTCCGTTACAAGTCTGACAGGGAAGGACGCCCCCTACACGCCCTTGCTGGGTCAAGTGATTAGGACACTGCAGGTTGTGAATTCTGAGGTTATGTGTTGCAGTGCATACGTAGTGTGCCGATACTGTGTTAAGTTTGCGGTGTGCAGTAAAGCTGTCCAAAAGCCAGATATTTGAAGTAATCCAGTTGTCTAGCATCTATCTGCGAGTGGTGCTAACCATCTTAGGACGTGAAGATGGCGATCCCCATGAGCGAATAACCCCCAGGTTACCACAGTATATATGTATAGTAGTCTATGTGTATACTACCTTATATTCTGTAAGTTCTTGCAAGAAGGGCCCTCACCCCTATTGTTCAAGGAGATTCAATTGATGCGGATTGGTTTATTACTGACTGTTATCACCTATTTTGTCTAGGTTTCTCTCAATTTGTAAAGCGACAAATATATTAGCGCTATATAAACAGTGTCTTCAGCACTGAACAATAAGTACACAGATGAGTGAAATATTTTCTTATTCCCCCCTCATCTATAGTCAGGCCTAGATTTGTAGCAAATTTCTAAGACGACATTAAAATGTCCTTTTGTTCCTCGAAGGCTCAAGGCCTTTTTCATATTATCAGTCTGCTGTCTGAGCGCCAGCAGTGCCTTTTCAGAACAAATTGGACTAATAAAAAGGAAAATTGATCGATCTATTAAGAGACTTATATATTTGTTTGTAACTTTGATGTATTGTCGTGTACGGTGTAGGTCATGTGTTACTTCGGATATTCTGGTTATCTTCTCTCACTAATATTCCCGTTTTGATTATTCACTAAAGAATTAGGACAGCGTCATACGGGTGCATTCGCGCACGCAACATGCAGTGAATAGAAACAATTGATTTCAATGGGTTCATTTAGATGCACATATTTTGGTAGCACAAAAAAAAAAAAAATGGAACGTGCTCAACTTTCCTGCCATTTGCATACCAATGGTTTCCATAGAAATACGATAAGTGATCCGTGAAACACTCTAAAGGACCTTTTACACACAACGATTGCTCAAAATTCACTCAAAAGATAATAGTTATGTGTAAATGTGCGCCCATCGTGCACTTACCGTGCACTTTTCGTTCATCGCTGACTTTAAGTCTGCATGAATTCCTCGTCTCTCAGGATAAGAGAGGACGGACCGGACCGCACCGCAGGATGATAAGATTGAGATCAGCGACGCCCGCGGAGAAAACAGCTGTTAAAGAATGTTATCTGTTAACAGCCACTGTCCCGCTGGAGAACAATAGTGACGTATTTAGAGAACAGACCACCCGTTCTTTAAATACATGCAATGAAGTACTAAAGGGCTGATTTAGCCCATTAGTATCCAATGCAAAATGATCGCTCAGAACTGTCAGTTTCGGACGAATTTTGAGCAATCATCTGTGTGTGTAAATGGACCTTGGTTTTGCAAGAAAGAGAACCCATCTTGAACTAATTAGCCATTTTAATGGCTGAAAGCATTGGTGCTTCGTTATTGTCATGTGCAAAATGCACAAATTGCGTGCGGAAAAAGTACAGTAAAATATACAGCGGTACGCACAAAAAGGTAATGATCATTCCGTAAAAACGTTGCGCTCATGCGTATACACTTGTATGAAGCCAGCCTGAGAATATAACCGTAAAGGTGACTTTATACTGGCCGTATTCACTGGAGGCTTTCCCCTGCAGAAGAATGGCAGGTAATGCCAAATGGGGCAGATTTGCCACGGGTTTCAACCTTTGATATTCGATGCAGATTCTAAATCCACAGCATGTCACTTTATGCTGCAGATCTGAACGTTCGTAAAGCAAATATGCTGCGGATTCCTTGCAAAATTTTTCTGCTTCATGTGGACAAGATTTCTTTAAGATTTGTCCACATGCTTTGTTCTGTAAATGCTGCAGATCTTCCGCTAGGGAAATTCAGCAGCATTAATGATCTGCGTGAAGGCACCCAATGGATGGCGTGTCACACCGCTTTTTTTAAACCCATTAAAGGGGTTGTCTCGCGAAATCAAGTTGGGGTATACACTTCTGTATGGCCATATTAATGCACTTTGTAATGTACATTGTGCATTAATTATGAGCCATACAGAAGTTATTCACTTACCTGTTCCGTTGCTGGCGTCCCTGTCTCCATGGCTCCGTCTAATTTCAGCGTCTAATTGCCCGATTAGACGCGCTTGCGCAGAAGGGTCTTCTCCCTTCTGGTCGGTCCGGGCACGAGCGGCGTTCTGGCTCTGCCCCTTTCTACGCGTCATCGCATAGCTCCGCCCCGTCACGTGTGCCAAGTCCAGCCAATCAGGAGGCTGGAATCGGCAATGGACCGCACAGAGCCCACGGTGCACCATGGGAGAAGACCTGCGGTGCATCGTGGGTGAAAATCCTGGTGGCCATCTTGGAGGAAAAGAAAGAAGAAGTTGCAGAGAGGGGATTCGGGTAAGTAAAATTTTTTTTTTTAATTTCAACACATCCCTTGGGTTTGTCCTGCGCTGAACGGGGGGCCTATGCAAAAAAAAACCAAAAAAAAACAAAACCCACCTTTCGGCGCAGGACAACCCCTTTAAGGAAGGACCAAGCGCCATGAATATACAGAGCCAAGTCCTGGGCTTTAATCCCTGCCGATAGTAAATATATGGTGTGGGATAAAAGCTTCTGCAATCTTGCAGGAGCAGGTTGGGTTCTTGGCTGTCCAATACAGCCAAGGACCCAAAGGAGAAGACCGCTTCTGCCTTCTCCTTTATAAGCTACAAAGTGCTCTGTAGAGAATGCAGGAAGCAGCATAGCCGTTTCCCGCACAGAGCCTGGCGATCACATGATTGCCAGCAACTCCTGACATGTCAGAGCTACAGGGTCCCCTGACTAGCTCTGACAGAGACTTCTGTCACACTAGAGAGATGTTCTTCCTTGTGACTACTACGGATGTGCCAGTTCCAGTAGAAAAGTGATATATATAACTTTTTTCTTCTATTTCACACTTTTGCACCGTAGTACAGATAACTCCTACTGCAGGCGCCAACCTAAACAGTCACCATACCAAAATATTCTGGTCTTTAACCCCTTCCCTCCCCAGGACGTACCGGTACGTCCTGGGAGCCTGGTACTTCCCGCAACAGGACGTACCGGTACGTCCTGGGGATAGCGCGAGATCACACGCTATCCCGCAGCAACAGCGGGGGGGGGGGGGGGGGGGGGCATCGGAGATGCGCCCCCCGCTGTTAACCCCTTCCCTGCCTCGATCGCGGCAGGGAAAGAGTTCACAGAGGGACCACACTCCCTCTGTGTCTCCGGCCGGCACTCGCGATGTCATCGCGAGAGCCCGGCCTGTCGCCATGGCAACAGGACGCCAGACACTGGCGCCCTGTATTGCCTATAATCGCTGTATAAGCGATAAGGCATAGCAGAGCAGTAGCTCTGCCATGCCTTATGACAGCGATCATAGGCACAGTGCTGCAAGTCCCTCAGAGGGACTCAAATAGTGTAAAAAAAAGAAAATAAAAACGTAAAAAAAAAAAAAAATTAAACACCCCTTTTTTTATGCTTTTTCTAATATTAGCATAAAAAAAAATAAAAATTAAAACCCCACATATTGGGTATTGACGCGTCCGTAACGACGTGTACAAAAAGTTGAACACACTTTATTTTGTACAGCAAAAAGCGTAACAAAAAACGCTAAAAAACAGAGGCAAAATGCTAATTTTTAGCATTTTGCCTCCCAAAAAATGCAATAAAAGTGATCAAAAAAGCCATACATTCCCCAAAATGGAACAAAAACCACAGCTCGTCTCGCAAAAAATAAGCCCTTATATAGAGCTCTGTACACAGAAAAATAAAAGTTACAGGACTTTGAATGCAGCTATAGAGAAAAAAAAAAGGGGTTTTATTGCAAAAAAGTGTAAAAACCTAAAAAAATATAAGACTTTTGCTATTGTTGTAACCGTACCGACCCGCAGAAAAAATTGTGTGTCATGTATGCTGCATGATTAACGCTGTAAAAAAAAATTAAAAAAAATCTATGGCAGAATTGATGCGTTCTCTCCCTGTTATCATAAAAATAAATAAAAGTTTAACGATATAGTCTATGTACCCAAAAGTGGCACCGATAAAAACTACAGTTCGCCACGCAAAAAACAAGCCGTTATAAGGCCGCGTCGACGGAAAAATAAAAAAGTTATGGCTTTTGAAAAATGGAGATGGAAAAATACCAAAAATCGCTTGGTCCTCAACGCCAAAATAGGCCGTGTCATTAAGGGGTTAAGGCATTAAAAAGAAAGCACTGCAGTAGATTTCCACGAACTTGGAGTCAAAGCCTGAAGTGGTTTCGGTAGGAATGGAATATATATATTAGAAGAATATAAAAATTGTATTGTGTGAAACCGCCCCAAGAGCTACTTCACACTGCCTTGGGCGATAACGGGTCGCGATGTACAGCCGGATATTGCCCCCCCCCCCCACGTCACAGCCGCGGCAGAGGATCACAGAGTTCTCCCATTGTTTTGAATGGATGGGGCCGCACTGCTGAAGACAATTGGGCTGCGCTGCGAGATCTCACAGCTAGATAGGACATGCTGTGATGTGTTTCCTGTATAGAGTCACATCGTGGTGCCCTGCAGGAAAACATCACTAATGGGAATGAACCCATTCAAAAGAATGGGGTTCATATTTGTGTGTCTCAAAGTACAAATCTCGCACGATTATCGTACCAGTGTGAAGGCATCCTAAAAGATATACAGCCAAAACTAATCCAAGTCTGATGATGAAATCCAGCGTGGTGCAGCCAGCAGTGACGTCATCAGTCACTGCCGCGTCCCATACACCGGCCGCGTCCCATACACACAGTGCTTGTCATCAGTCACTGCAGCGTCCCATACACCGGCCGCGTCCCATACACACAGTGCTGGTCATTATCTTGGGTAGAATTACATTGTTCATGTAGCTCCAGGACTCCAGTAAACATCAACCTGCATTAAAGTCCATGACACCAAATTACTAATGGCTTAATATAGAATACATCGCTCTGGATGTGATATAAAACGCTAATTACGTTTTGAGTTTTAAAGTGATGCCAGGTCTACTTTAGTGCTATAAATGATCAATGGGGGGGGGGGGGGGGAAATCATGGTGGAGATTAGAATAGACAAATATCCCATGGGATTGTGCAGTCAAACTTTTTTGTTTTTTAACACACCCCTTAGGCTCTTTTCACACCTCATTTCTCTTCTCCAGCACTAATTCCATCCTGGTTTCTTTTATTCTATACAGAAAACTGCATAGGAACAGAAGCCAGGATGGAACCATAGGGGAGAATACGAGGCATCGACCTCTTTGGTCTTCGTTTGACATAGTTGGATGCCAGCCTTTTAAATGGGATAGAAGAGCGCAGAGGACGACCCTTTTCTATCCGGCTTAAAAGACTGACAAGGAGGGAAACTTATGAGAAAGAAACTAAGGAGGCCTTTGTCTCATACACTCCCCCTATGGTCCTGTCCAGGTTCCATCCCTCCATAGTCTTTTATTAAAATTTATTGTATACAAGATTGGAATCAGGACAGAACCAGCACTGGAATCCACGAGGTATGAGAAGAGCTTTAACCCCTTCCAACCCAATTTTGGATTCAGGGCTTCCTAAAAGGCTCTCTTTTTGCTGTTATATAACGTTGCCATCTGCTGGCTAAAGCCAGTATGTGTGCGCCAGAGAGGCTCCGATAGCAGAGTGGCTGGTAATAGACGGTAAGAATACCCTGTCGGACATCTGACATTGGAGCTGTACAAGCTTCAATCAGAATGTAAGAAGATGTCAGACAGTGGATTGGAAAGGGTTAATAGTATTTTAATAGTTAAACAGGGCTACAGTAGTTGGGAAAAGGGAAACCTATCCTCCATTTAAGTGTACACAAAAACATTGGAAGAGCAGCAATATGACCCAATATAAAGATGGATGGAACTCTAAAACATGCATAATTACAGCCCCAAACCTCACCGCTAGAGGAGATTTAGGAACCCGTCTAAGGAAAAAAACGGCCGGCGTTGCCCATAGCACCCCCAATTCAGCATTCATTCCACACGGTGCTCTTGAAGCGTAGACAGTCGCTCTTTTAGAGAGTTTTCATAAGTCTACCCCTTAAGTTTTATTCAGATTGTACAACTAATTACTAGTTCATTTTTCCTTAGGCCGTTGGCCGATTTAATGAGCTGAGCGACAGCACACAGTTTAGGCCTCAAAATATGGCTAATTATTTCTAGATGAGGTTGCTTTTCCAGCGCTTTAACACACGCTTTCAAACAAATTAGGAAAACAAGAAGTGTATGTGGCACATAGGCATGGTGTGTTGGGGGGAGGGGGGGGGGGGGGGTATTAAGGCTACCTACACATGGGCGGGAGAGATATCAGGTCGAGATATTGCGCTAGGCAACCTGCGGTTCACTTGTGGATGTGATTTTCAGGCAAAACAGCATCACGTCTGCGAAATTCCGATCATTGCGTGCGAGACCGAATCAGGAGCATTTCCTATTAATCTCAATGGGAAACCTCACATCGCATGGCATGCAAGAGCCATGCGATGCATTCCAAGGTCCCATCAAAATCAATGGGCGATGCATTTCGAGGAACGCACAAAGATGGAGCATGCCACAATTTTTTTTTCCGCACCGCATCGCTTGTGCATACGACTCCATTCAAAAAGAACGGGGTTCATATTTGCGCGAGTTTCTCGGCCGTGTGAAACCAGCCTAAGGCTACATTCACACGGGCGAGCGCGTTATCTGGCTAAGAAACCTGGCCTGATATCACACTTGTCACAAAGTGTTCCACCCACAGAAACGGCTTGCATCTCTTCTGAAATTGTGATTTGCCGGGCTTTGGTTCACGCACATCGGAGGATCGGCAAGAGTCTCCCATTGATTTTAATGGGAAACATCACATCGCACTTGCGTGGACGTGGCACAGCATTGAACATGTTTGACTGTCCCATTGAAAAAAATGGGACATGCAGCAATTCTTTACCTCACAGCATCGCTCATTATTCATCAATATGACTCCTTTCAAAAGAATAGAGTTCATAGTCGCACGGGTTTTGTGTGTCTCGCAATGCACAAAACTCATGTGAGATTTGTGCTCGTAGCCTAACCCCAATATTTTAACTATTTTTTTCCCTTTGACACGCAAGAAACATGCTGTAAGAAGGAACACAACATTGACCCCAACTTTACTGCTATATGGGGAGATGTACCATCTCATATCTGCAAGAGATCATTGAAGTAACCCTGCTTCTATTCTGTAGCACACCCAGAAATAAATGTGGTCACACTCCAAAAAGAGTCATTGGTTCTTTAATAAGGTGAGAGAGAAATAAATAAAGGGTCGGACTCACCTGGGGTGGGGGGGTCCGGTGTAAATGACAGGCTCGCACACCACTTGTCCAGGGGTGCTTTCGAATAAGATACTACTGCATATACCTAATACGTGTACTGGTCCCGGAGTCCAGGGAGAGCGTCCTCGGAGAACCCAGGGTACAGGACCTTGGTTGTGAAAGTAACTCAAATGAAGTGTAAAAACAATTCCCACGCTGCAATAGGTACAGGTAGCCATGTTGGCCTAAAAAGCAGGCTACTTACTTCGGTGGAGACCACAATATCCAGTGGATCTCCTTAGATGTCCAGGTCTGCCTTGCAGATAATCCTTTAGAGAAATGCTTGAAGAGGCTTTCTCATGACAACTTTTAATTAAATAAAGACAACAGTGGAAATGATAAATGAAAGGGGTTGGGGCTGTACAACGCGTTTCTGTGTACTACGCCATCTTTATCAGGTACTATTACAATAGGAAATCGTACTTGATAAAGGAGGCACAGAACTCGAAGACACGTTGTCCAACCCCAACTATAGATGAGCATTGCCTTTAGCGAGTATCTCCCCTGCTCGAGACTGCAGGTTCGGGTGCCGGCAGCGGGCAGGGAGCTGCGGGGGAGAGTGGGGCGGAACGGGGGGGGGGGGGGGGGGAATCTTTCTCTCTCCCTCTCTCCCCCCTGCTCCCTCCTCCCTCCTGCTGACAGCCGCAACTCACCGCTCCCCTGCGCCGGCACCCGAACCTGCAGTCTCGAGCGGGGGGGATACTCGCTAAAGGCAATGCTCGCTCGAGCAATTGCCTTTAGTGAGTATACTCGCTCATCTCTAACCCTAACCCCTTTCATGTGCGTGTGCATGCCACTGTTGTATGTATCTGATAAAAGCTCTGAAAAGAAAGCCTCTTCAGGCATTTTGTAGAAAATTATCTGACGAGACCCACTGGACATTGTGGTCCCCTACCTACTTTTTTTTTTTTACACCAACACGCCCATTGGTACCTATTGCAGCATGGTTTTTACATTTCGTTTTATTTATTTATTTGCACCCTTGAGCATGGAGGCTTCAACAGGACGGCTTCAAATCACATGGATCAGTTTCAAACCAGACCCCAATTGAGAAGCGTTTGACTTCTATAGCATGACCTACAACGTACAACTCTCACCCAGGCCAGTTAGCTTTATTGAGTTCTATAGCAGACGTGCCCATTATCATCATTATAATTGCCTAACGAGCTAGAAAATTGATAGAGGATCATTGACTAAATATGTAACCCACTGGAAGGTAACTCATGGGCAATTCTACTTCATAGATAGGCACACAGGAACAGAGGTTACATAATAAGGGAAGCACTAAGAAAACAATAGGCTCCAAGGAGAGATACTCCTGGCTCAGTCACTGATGTAGGATTTAACTTTGGGTACTTCTATACGGACAGTCGCCCAAGTAATTGCTCAAAAGAGTGATAATGGGAGACTGTGGTCCTGTGTAAACATGGAAACCGACAGGGCAAGTGAGCGAAGATTGCTCGCTTGTCAGAGTGACCGGTTTTCAGCTCACCTAAAACCAAGCAACCATCGGTCCATGTAAAAAGGCAGTCATTCATCTACAGACAACTACCTGCTTACTCTGAATGGAGGTGGGAGGCTGGAAGAGACCGCAGGTGTACTCCGCCCCCCTTCAGTGAAGAGCACAGGAGTGATAGGCGCCTGACCGCTGTGCCAATGGTTAAGTGACAACAGTTGTCCCATGTAAGAGTTCCTTTAGGATGGGATCCTTATTTGGGGATTAACCCTTTCCAATCCAATTTGTATCCTGGTTTTCCTAGGGGGGCTTACTCCTTTTTCTGCTGTTATACAATGGCGCTATATGCTGGCTAAAGCCAGTACTGCATGAGGTGACACGTTGGATAGGCTCTGACAGCAGAGAGGCTGGCAACATACAGAAAGAGAACCCCGACGGACGTCTTCCAACATCGGAGGTGTACAGCCTTAAATCATAATGTCTTCAGACGTCAGACAGTGGATTGGAAAGGGTTAAACCATAGTGGATAAAACACACTCCTATCAATTGTGTTTGAGATGCGACTACCTCTTTCCAGTGCCCAGTACTTGTACTAGGATATCTTTTCTACCTTGATTACGTTCCATATTATATTGACTTTGTTGGGAGATCTAGGGTATACAGCTACTACCCATTGTAGAAGACAATACCAAATGAGTACCTGCATTTTCAGTGCGACGGGTTCCCTTTAAAAATCCAAGACCCCCGCTACCGAACACAGGATCTGACATTCTTTTTGCGCCTTTTTCTCTTTGATATTAAGAATGCTTGACATTTTAAAATTAGGATCTCTATTTTGGGCCGGGTGCCCAATTACCATGTGAAGGAGTTGTGCCCGAGAGGCTCGGGTGCAGCTCACAACAGACATATACACAGAATTAGGACACGCGCTAAGCTTTTTTTTGCGCAGACCATTGGTCCACATAAAAGAACAATTGGCATAGCTCCACGCAGAGGCATAACTTGAAGCTCCTGGGCCCCAATGCAAAACCTGTAACAGGGCCCCAACTATAATGCTTTATTCATAGTACTGGGCTCCCTATATGGAGAAGAGAGTCCTATAGGCCCCCTAAGGCTCATGGGCCCGGGTGCAACCGCAACCCCCTGCATCCTCTATAGTTACGCCCCTGGCTCCACGGGCTATAACGGAGCAGTGTGCTGCTGTGAATTAACACGCCTGTCTATACTTCTGCGTATGCTTATGAGATACAGCGTCACACTGCTCTATTACAAGCAGGAGGCAGGGGAGAGCAGTGTGATGCTGCATCACATAGGAATAGGGCGAGACTATGTAAAACCAACAGGCATCAGTCGACTGGTTACATCACCGATCAACACTCGGTATGGTAAATCTGTCCACGTAAAAGGTCCCTCTAGGACTAGCAGGGTTATGTCACTGATCTATTACTTACTGCCATTAGGCAAGTCCCAAATCAGGCAACTGCAATGCGAGGAGATGCCATTCCGTTGGTCTCGGCAAAGCCAGAGGTAAGATGGCAAATATAGGCAACATTAGGGAAGAAGGAATCAAGATGGCAGACAATCCATAAATGTCACACCAACTAAAACAGGTACCGGTATATAGAAAGCGTAAGCTCAGATACATCAATCTTTATAAATTAACCAGAGCTGCACTATAAAGGCTTCTTTAAATATGTGAATGGAAACATGTGGCTACATCTACTGATTATGTGTGAGATCACGGCCAAGAAGTGACATGTCACTTCTTCATTTATTCTTTACAGCAGTCTTTCTGTGTGAACATTTAACATGATATTGAACACGTTACTGTGTGCTATCTGTGGTGTTACATAGGATGCAGGTCACATCTACTACATCATCTGTCCTCAGTGTTATCACTGTGTTCTCTGTGCTGTTACAGAGGACTGCAGGTGTCATTATCTGTCCTCAGCGTTATCACTGTGTTCTCTGTGCTGTTATATAGGACTGCAGGTGACATCTGCTTTACTACAGTACATCATCTGTCCTCAGTGTTATCACTGTGTTATCTGCACTGTTACATAGAACTGTAAGTGACATCATTATCTGTCCTCAGCGTTATCACTGTGTGTTATCTGTGGTGTTACTTAGGACTGCAGGTGACATCATTGCGTTATCTGGGTAAACATGACCACTTAAATTACACTGCAGTACTGTTTTACTGGCGCCCACAGGGATGCTGGAGAAGGGGAAGGAGACTGAGCAGGAGATCACGTGGGCCCGCGGCTGCCAATGAAACTAGAGGCAAAATTCTGGCTTGAAAAAAAAAAAAACAAAAAACAGTGAAACTGGCTAAACTAGAAAACAACAAAACTAGAGGTTTGACTGTAGATATTCTTTAACACCGGCCACAGAGGAGGTTGAACACTACCCCGTATCCCCGAAAATAAGACAGTGTCTTATATTAATTTTTGCTCCAAAAGATTTTACTTTCTTACATGTATAGCTACCTGGACACTATTTAAATTAACTTTTCATTAACTGTAATTAGGGCTGATATTTCAAGCATCCTCAAAAATTCTGAAAAATCATGCTAGGGGTTATTTTAGGGGTAGGTCTTATTTTCAGGGAAACTTGTATTTATGACATTCAGGACATCCTATTTCTAAGTGGGGCCACATACAGGCTCTTATTTCAAATGCCTAGCATCATTTTAGGGAAGTAGCCATCGTCTGGTTTGGTGGAGGATCAGCGTTTACCATTGTTTTCATTGGAAAAATTCACATCGCATTGTACTTGCGCGCACCTCACTCGCTGCACAATGTTTTTTCTGGCCCCATGGAAAATAGGCGAGACGTTCCAAGGGAATGCCCAAAGATAAAGAATGCCTCCACAAGATTGTCGCACCTCCCTGTCGCTAGATTTATCGCCAATAGAACATGTATGGGACCATCTGGGACACCAATTTGGACAACCTATGAGTTTGCAGATTCTAGAGGCTCAGTTACAACAAATGTGGAGCCATATACCATCTTGTATCCAAGTTAGAGGCGGTACAACAGGGTACTAGAGCCTCCATGCCCGTCTGTATTACATCTTGTATCCAAGCTAGAGGCGGTACAACAGGGTACTAGAGCATACTCAACTCCCCTGATGCCCGGCTGCTCCGGTTCTGATGGTGCCCAAACCCTCACTGCTCTTTCTGCAGCAGCAGCGACATCCGAGCAATGGAACATGTGACCGCTGCAGCCAGTTACTGGTTGATCCAAGTAAGGTGATTGGCTGCAGCAGTCACATGCCCCATCGCCAGGACATCACCCCTCAGCAGGAAGTATAGTATGGTTGTAGCTTCGGCACCATAGGAATGGGTGCAGCGGGTAGATCAGATGAGAACAGTACGTTTTCCATCAGTTTTTTTTTTTACAACATAGTGAGTAGAATTCAATTCCATTTTTTTCGGCAGGCAACCTCCTTAATGTAAAACTGCATGAAGGCGTCATCTAAGAAACGACAGCACTGTGTAGAGCGCTCTACGTTGGAAAGCGTTCCTAAAAATGGTTACGTACAGATTATTAAGAAATAAAACTATACAAACACTTACCCCCCGACACGGGTGCATCCATGAACACCGCTCCCATTTTTTCAACTGCTTTCGCTAATTCTTTGGATACTGCGGGGTCAATGGTGCTTGAGTCAATCAGTAAGGAGCCCTTTTTAACTTTCCTACAGAAAAGTAAAAAGTTTGTTAAAAAAGGAGATTGGCATAACTTACTGTAAATCCAAGCTCACTCTAACCAGCATTTCATATGCCTCACAAAACAGTGGGGCTGCACAACAACACAAGTGCTCGAACGTTTCCATCCTGTGTTTAAAGGGTTTGTCTGGGACTTTTATGATCGATGACCTATCCTCAGGATAGGTCATCGGCGGGAATCCTCTGCTTGGGATCCCCACCTATCAGCGGTTCACCGGGAGAGCTGTCAATGCTGACAGCCCTGTAAGTAGATAGCGCTGTATGTATTGCAGTGGCAAGAGTTAGTACTGCAGATAAAGCTCCTATTGACTTCTATGGGAGATGTGCCTGCAGCACCACCTTGGGCTGCTGCAATATTGACAACGCTACCTGCACCGATGACACCCCAGCAATCAGTTTATGGGTAGGTAACTAATACTTTGAATATATATTTGGATATTACAAGACAGCTAGCACTGACACCTAACAAGCAGCTTATATTTGCATTGCTGGTATATACAGAATTTGAGTGGTTTAGATGTTGTGAAACGGCACATAAATTACATTGAAGGACATTAGTCAAATCGGCTATGGAAGACATACTTCAAAATCCCATTTGCTCCTGTGTAGACATCAATCGCATTCAAGCTTGATGGAAGCATAGTAATAATGCGGTCAGCCTTATCAGCCACATCGGAGGGCGACTCCACAATCTAGCAAGGAGAGAAGAAGAAGAAGGGAATTTATTGCATTGCCCGTTTGTCTGGATTCACATTAAAAGCCATTTGTAACAAAAAAAAAACAAAAAAAAAGACTTAGTAGCCATTACTTTTCATAAATAGACATCACCAGAATACATGTAGCAAAACAGAATGCTTACATGACAAAACCTCTATTTTCCCTCTTTAACCCCTTAAAGGACCAGACACTTTAGTGATTTTACCCATGTGGTGGTTTTAACCCTTTCCAATCCACTGTCTGACGTCTGAAGACATTCTGATTGAAGGCTGTACAGCTCCGATGTCGGAAGACGTCCGGCAAGGTATTCTTGCTGTACATTACTGGCCGCTCTGTTGTTGGGGGCCTCTCCAGCCTGCCACATAATGCAGTACTGGCTCTAGCCAGCAGATGGTGTCATTGTATAATGGCAGAAAGAGAAAGCCCTCTAGGAAACCCTGAATCCAAAATTAGATTGCAAAGGGTTAAATGTCATTTTTTTCCTTCAGCTACCAAAATTATTTGTACTGCGTTTCTTTTTCCCCCGTGACATATAGGGCTATATTTTTAATATCTTTTTCACTGACTTTTTTCAGTTTTTTTTTTAAGTTTTATTGGGGGGGGGGGGGGGGTAAAAAAGTTTTTTTTAAATTAGTCTATTTATGCTAAAATAAAGAAAAGAAACGGGCTCCTCATTTTGTTTCAGACCTTTTGATATAGAATATGTATGGTTTCGGATTACAGGGTGCATACGGCGACAGTTTAGGTTGGCGTTAGCTTTGGGTTATTTTCTTTTTTATGTATATATTTTTATGTTATTCTGTAATTTTGTTTTACTTATTTATGTAATTTTTTTTTTTTACCATCTATGTCCCCCGTGACGTCATATAAGACCTTTGGGGGACACTCACATGTTTTTTTTCTTTGACGCTTTTCCGCTGGGTTTAAAGCCCAGGACCAAGCACTGTAAATTTTCTGTGCTTGGTTTTAAATGGGTTAAAATAATCCAACATTATAATGCTGTTATAGTGATTCATGGGGGTCCCAGAGTATAACAGTACACCCTGAATCCCCCTAGCGAATGGAGCAGCAGTATGAATGGGTCTATAGCTCCATTCATTTCTATGGCACTGAGGGAGATGGTGCGCATCACTCGGCTATGTCTGTAGATGGTAAATGGAACCATGTACACATATGCGCACATCTTCATTCTGTAGGAGGATTTGGGGGTGTGCTGCTCTAGTGATCCCTGGGGGCCCTGTGATCAAACCCCCACGAACAAGACATTCATCACCCATCCCCTGGATGGGTGGCAAAGGCATTTAGCAGGTAAACCACTTTAACAAATACTTTAGAGCAAATTGACAGCGGTTGTCCAGTCCAAGAGGCAGCACGAGATTAGAAGATTAAGAAAAAAGGCCAAAAACATGCATACATAAAAACTACAACATTAACTTGCACAAGTTCATCTATTGGGGAACAAGACACCAACACAACACCACCTTATAGTTGTTAAGAGTTACGCAAACATGCCTTGTCATGGCAAGTGGAATCACACAATTTGATCAAAAAGTTCACCAAGTCTAACAACTAGATCTTAGGGTGATTTCACACTTTCGATGAGGGGATTTTGCTTTCCTTCTCCGTTCGGGGAGCAGGAAGGGGGAATCCCCATTGGTGAACAGCTCCGTCTCAGGATTGAACCGAACCCGTTGACTATAAGGCCTGTTTCACACGGCTACAAAATTAGGTTTCCCATATGAACGCTCACATATAATCATGGTGTCCAATGTAAATATCGAGTCTTCTAGGTTTCTGAAGATATATGAGGCAGTATGTGCCCAATCAGTTACATAGCAACCGGGTGACAACCACAAATCTGTGCAGCCAAGTCTATTCGACTCTAGTCCTGAATCTCTTGCAGATGATCTATGGTTATTGCCAATCGATCCCCCGAGCCTCGCCCTGCAGTACATTGGGAGTGTGCGTCCTGGCTGCGATGTACATCCTGCTGCACAGAGCACCATCGGCGGCAGCTACAACCCACTGAGCAAAACACAGATTTGTGGTGTATAGATCCATAATATGGAGTCAACATCCTGCTCTAGCCCCGAACGGTACCTCCAGTTTATACACTGAGGTTTTCATCTCATAGTGCTCTTCTTCGCTTAATGCCCTGCCGCACAATGCAAAGGATAATAATCCGCCCCACAGGGGGAATTCCATAGGCTACCGCAAATGGTCCATCCATGAATCTCCACCAATGTGCCCGGAGGCTCATGTTTATTATTACATCGAAATATATATAAGTATGACACAATATTATAAGGCAAGACACAATGTAGTAGACTTATTAAAAGGAGTATTCTTATCTTTATAGCATAGCCAACAGATATGTCATCAAGTTCTGATAGATGTAGGACCACCGATCTCCAGAGCTCAGCATGACCCCTCTCATTCCCTTCCCCAACAGGGTTGCACTTGGTGGCTTAGACTTAGGAAACATCTGACTATGCTTTTCTTAAATGCAGTTTCCATAACTTGCATAGAAGTGAACGAGAGCTATGGAAATAGGATAGCTTGCGGGAAGACAGCCTGCTTGTGTGTTTCCGGACTCCTTGCCACCCTACCAGTGGCGTAGAAAAGGGGTATTATCTCGGCCTTTATGGGCTGAGATAGGAATACCCTCTAAAGCCCCGTTTACACACAAAGATGACCGCTCAAAATTCGTTCAAACAATAGGATGATTGACAGTTTGAACGATCATTTTGCATAAGCTGCTAATGGGCACTATTGCCCATTAGTAACTTATTAGCTTCATTTGCATGTAAATGAGCCTGTCTGAGCTGTATGCAGATAACAGTAGGTGGTCTGTTACCTGCATACAGCCCCTTTGTTCTGCAGCGGGACTGCAGCTGAATACAATGTTATCAGCACTCCTGTGGAGACACACAGGGTGCGGTCCCTCCTATCAGCTCTCTGGCTGAACAATGGATTTTAAACTCAACTAAAAATCATCTTTTGGACGAAAAGCAAACAATGGTAGCATTTACATGCAACAATTATTGCTCAAAAGACATTGTTTCAGCCAATTTTGAGCAATAATCGTTTCATGTAAATGAGGCTTAAGAAATGCGGCTTAAGACTTGTTCATGCACAGGCCGCACACCATTGCCTACAAGAATATTGGATTAATTAGTTTAATCTATATTTGCCTACTACTTAGATAATTATCCGACATGTATGTACACCGATAAATGTGGGTTTTTTCAGATTTAAAAAATAAAAAAAATAAAAATCACAGGTATGGTCTAACAGCCTTGCAGCAGTTCTTTTTGTTAAAAACCTGGGCACTCCATCATAAAATAGGTATGCACTTGTAAAAGGAGAGTCCTGGAAAACGTTTTATTGTGGGGAAAAGGATGGCAATGCCTTCACACTTTTATGCCAAGTAAGTAACTGTGTGGAAGTCACGGTCCAAAGTAACAAGAATGCCTAGTACCCTTCAAAAGCTCAGCGGGGAGTTCCTTTCTGCTTCCACTGAAAAGGAACATTGCTGTCTACCACCAAAATGCTCATGAAAGAGAGGGATCTTTACTCGCTAATTAGGTCTGTTGGAATACATCCACGACGTTCCAGACGTACAGGGCAGATGGCCCCAATAAGCAGGTGGAGACCAGCAGTAAAATTTCTAGAACCTATTTTTTGTGATAACTTACGTCATCAACCTACAAAACCTCATTAAAACACGGACAGGTGTCAATTCTAAACTAATGTAACGCCGGAACTTCATATTAAAAAAAAAAAAAGCCTGAATATTTTTAATATACCCATCAGTCCCTGGATTCTATTCTTCCATTTATCCTATATATTAATACAATCAATCTGCTCGTGGGACAAACTGAAGACTTTCCTGATTTTAAACCGGTAGAACAAGCCAAAGGCATAAAACAATCTAGTCTGAACCAAATAGCACAAAAAAGGCAACAGAAACTTAGCTAAAAATAAAAAAAAAAAACTTTAAAAAGTTTTAAGTTATTCTAAAGGTCTTTTTACTGGCGGTTTAAAGAGTCAACAGAGATTAGATTTTTCCATCAGGATGATCCTCGCTGCCACCAATGAGAAAGTTTCAGATACACAGCATGCCTAAATCACAACCTGTTCGCGTCTTAATGACCAATTAATTTTTCTCCCCCCCCAATCATTGCAATCCTGGAGCCATAGCTTTTCTGTAGACCTATCCATATGAGGGCTTGTTTTTTGTGAAACAGGTTGCATTTTCCAGTACGTATTATGCGTTATATTTTGGAGTACATCTAACATGTTGTTGTTGTTAGTGGTTTAGTCGTTCACGACCCTCGGTGACCCTAAAGGCGAGCTCCCTTCATGTTTTTCGGTTTTCCACTGCTTCTTTCAGTTGTGTGGTATCCATGCCAGTATCAGCTCTGACAGTATCAGCCTTCGTGTTCTTCGGCGGCCGGGTCTTCTTTTACCACTGATCTGTCCAAGCATTAAAGATTTTTCTGGCAACTCTGCTTGCATTACGTGAGTCTCATCATCTGCCCTCCAGTGATAAATCGGGTTTTATACGATTCAGGACTTCTCTGTTAGTCACTCTCGCCATCCAGGGCATACGCAGCAGCTTTCACCAGCACTACAGCTCCAACACCTCAATCCTCCTTTTATCCATTTCCCTCGCAGTCCAGCTTTCACATCCATACACAGCTATGGGGAAACAGTGGTTTGAACTATCTTGCGTTTAGTTGCTATACCGATATCCCAACTTTTCCACATTTTGGCCATGTTTAGCCTTGCCCCAATGCTCTCATATGTTTTATCTCTGGCATAGGTTCTCCAGCCTGGCCAATTTTTGAACCAAGGAAGATGAAGTCTTGCACGCATTCTACGACCTCATTGTCGATTTTGATTTAAATTTGGACATTTTCTGCAGTTGGCATAATTTTTAATCTTCCTTAAATTCAGGTAGAGGCCCATTTTTTTTTACTTTGCTTTAATATCAGCTGTATCAGACCGGCTTCTGTTTCTGCAAGCAGAGTTGTGTCATCCGCATAACGGAGATTGTTGATGTTTCTTCCACCTATTTTCACCCCGATTTCTAGTTCGTCTAGGTTCATTTTCCATATGATGACTTCCGCATACAGGTTAAACAAGAAGGGTGAGAGG
Organism: Eleutherodactylus coqui; assembly: GCF_035609145.1. Taxonomy (NCBI): domain Eukaryota; kingdom Metazoa; phylum Chordata; class Amphibia; order Anura; family Eleutherodactylidae; genus Eleutherodactylus; species Eleutherodactylus coqui. Next base: position 60,759,010 of record NC_089848.1, on the reverse strand, counting down.
ATGCAGCCCTGTCAGACGCCTTTGCAGATCCCAAAACTATCTGTGTCCCCATATTGTGTTCTCACAGTGACTTCTTGATTGGTATAAACTAACTTTTATTAACCGTGCCCAGCTCTTGTAAGGCCTGCCATAGCTTGTCATGGTCAACACAGTCAAAAGCTTTGATGTAGTCGATGAAGCACATGTAGATATTCTTTTGGTCCATCGCAGATTTGCAGTATGGTCGGGGGTGCCGCGTCCTCGCTGGAATCCTGCCTATGCATCAGGTAGTGCTGCTTCAACTACTGATCTCAGTCTTTCCTGTAAAATTTTGAGAAGGATCTTGCATGCAGAATGAGGGGTATTCGGTAGTGATGAGCGAACGTGTCCGTTACGGACACATCCGCACCCGGACACCGGCTTTGCCGAACACTGCAGTGTTCGCGCGTAAGTGTCCGGGTGCCGCCGGGGGGCGGGGAGATGCGCGGCGGCGCGGGCGGCAGTAGCGGGGAACAGGGGGGAGCCCTCTCTCTCTCCCTCTCCCTCTCCCCCCCACTCCCCGCCGCACCCCCCCGCGCTGCCACGGCGGCCCCCGAACTTTTTCGCCCGAACACTGAAGTGTTCGCAAAGTTCGGTGTTCGGGCGAAAAAGGGGCGGGGCCGAACGTGTTCGCTCATCTCTAGTATTCGGTAGTTGGAGCAATTCTGGGAGTTGCCTTTCTTTGCCAGAGAGATGAAGACAGATCTTTTCCAGTCCATTGGGTGGATGCCCATACTGCCTGGCACAGCACTGTGATGGTTCTCACTGGTACTAGCAGCAATAGCTATGCCGGTATGTTATCTATGACTGGTGCTTTATTTTGGCTAGTTGTTTCATTGCCATAATGACTTCTAACTTCATGATGAAGGGCTCCAATTCCACAGACTCCCCCTCATGCAATGGTCTAGGTATGTGGTTGCAGGCATATAGTTCCTCTGAGTATTCCCTCCACCTATCCTTGGTACTCTGTTGGTCATTCAGTTCCTTCCCGTTTTTGCCTTTTATTGTGCAGTTGCATACCATGAGAGTTTTTAGGGCCATCTTGAGCTATGAGAATAGACCATGGCCAAGGCCTTTTATGGCTTCTGCTTCTAATTGTTTGCAGGGCCTATTACAGTCTATTTTTTTGCTGCTCGCTGAAAATCTGCATTTACCGTAGTTGCCCAACTTCCTCTTTGTTGCCGTCCGCCTTTGCTGCTCTTCTTCTATCGGCTATTCTGAGGGTTTGCTCGGACAACCAATAGTGTCGTTTTTCCTGCTTCTTATAGGTGAGATGCTTACTGGCTGTGTCAATAACCATGGACTTTACTTCAACTTTATTTTTTTTATGCTATCATTTTTTCATCCATACAAATGTTTACTCTCTTATTCTTTTAAGATGAGATAACCAAATTAGCTATTTTCGCTGAGCATTTTGTAAAAATTCTCAGCTTCCACCGTGCAGGTTAAATAACGGCTAACTTTTTACTTAGGTCATTATGAATGCGGCAACAACAAATTTCTGCAGTTTTTTTCCCTTACTAAGGCCGCCTGCAGACGGGCGGGATTCTCCGCAGAATTTCCGCCCGTACACACCTGCATAGGATTGCATTACAACACGCAATCCTATGCAGACGGCCGCGGTTTGCCTGCGCGAAATCACGCGCAGAAGACAAACTGCGGCATGCGCTATTTCTTTTCGGTGCGGGGCTCGCATAAATGTCACTCCCCGGCCGCCGGCTCCGCTCTGCACATGCGCCAGCTGCCCGACACATGAAAGAGCCGGAGCTGCGGGAGTGGGTGAGTTCGTGGTGCTCTCTGTAGGCGCTGGGGTCGGATCCCGCTGCGAGAATTCTCGCCACCGGATCTGACCCGGCCATCTGCAGGCGACCTAAGAGGGATAAAAGGTGGGGTTTTAAGCTTATTTTTTTACTTTGGTCCAACAGGAGACTTGAATTTCATCACGTTTGATCGGTCTTACAATACTTCATCATTATAAGGCTTATAAAGCTCAGCTGGAGACTGAGCCAGATAGGCCACTGTAGCTGGCAGACCCAGAGGCCACCTTCAACTCTCCAGGTGCCATAGTGATCTGTCAGGACCCCACAATCACATCATGGAAATCCAATGGCCGACGTAAGGAGCCCCCTCCATCAGTCCTATACATGCTGCAGTCAAACTGACCGTGGCAAGTAAAGGGTTATACAGCAGGGATTGTGATGCAGCGGCATAAAAAAAAAAGGCATATGGGTGGTCGTTAGGGGGTTAATCTGTTGTGGATTTTCCGCAGAACAGCAACATAATTGACTCATGGTATCATAGTATGTAGGGCCGAAAAAGACATACGTCCATGTAGTTCAATCTGTTACCCCCAATGTTGATCCAGGGGAAGGCAAAAGAGAAACAATCAATGAGATAGAAATCAATTTTCCCCTTTTAAACGGGGAAAAAAAAATTCCTTCCCGACTCCAATCTAGCAATCAGAATATTCCCCGGATCACCAACACTTCTGAAGTTATTAAGCATAGCATATAATATTGTATCACTCAAGAAAGGCATCCAAGCCCCTCTTACCCCGTTTCCCTGAAAATAAGACCTACCCCAAAAATGAACCCTAGCATGATTTTTCTGGATTTTTGAGGATGCGTAATGCTTTTTCGGGATTTTTGAGGATTCTTGAACTATTAGCCCTACTCCAAAATTAAGCCCTAGTTAGTTAAAAAAATAAATAAAATTTATATAGTGTCCAGGCAGCTATACATGTAAAAAGTGAAATCTTTTGGAGCAAAAATTAACATAAGACACTGTCTTATTTTGGGGGAAACAGGGTATTGAGTTTACAATCACCACATTCTCAGGCAGAGAGTTCAATAGTCTCACTGCTCTTACAATAAAGAGCCCCCCTATATGTCGGTGTACAAATCTTCTTTCCTCTAGACCAGTGGTTCCCAAATTTTTTCAGCCATGGAGCCCTTTTTAAAGCAAAGGTGGCTAGGGCTGTGGCTTATCACAGCATACTATTTTTACCTCCATCTTTATAAAAAGGACTGGGACGCTTAAAAAAGTACATGGAGTAACGCTGGAGCTCTGGATGGGCTATCGATATACATTATATTTAAAATTAACATTCTGAGGAATTCAATTCCACACCTCATGTCAGCGTCCACACGGGTTTTGTGCAGATTGTTTCCCCACCCTGTGGATGATTTTCAAAATCTCATCCACTTTGCTGCTACAGCTACCATAAATTTTACAACAAATCCGCCCTGTGTAGTAATAGTGGCCCCGGTAGCAACACTGACCCCCTATATTGGTGGCCCCGGTAGCAACACTGACCCCCTATATTGGTGGCCCCGGTAGCAACACTGACCCCCTATATTGGTGGCCCCGGTAGCAACACTGACCCCCTATATTGGTGGCCCCGGTAGCAACACTGACCCCCTATATTGGTGGCCCCGGTAGCAACACTGACCCCCTATATTGGTGGCCCCGGTAGCAACACTGACCCCCTATATTGGTGGCCCCGGTAGCAACACTGACCCCCTATATTGGTGGCCCCGGTAGCAACACTGACCCCCTATATTGGTGGCCCCGGTAGCAACACTGACCCCCTATATTGGTGACCCCGGAAGTAATACTGATCCCCTATATTGGTGGCTCCGGTAGTAACAGTCTATCTGTATATATTGCTATTTTACTGTACAATCCTTCTACCAGGTCATTAATAAATACATTAAAAAGAATAGGGCCCAGTACTGCCCCCTGTGGTACCCCACTAATAACAGTGACCCAATCAGCATGTGTACCGTTTATAACTATCCTCTGCTTTCTGTCACTGAAAAAATAAACTAATCCTTGTCATTAATCGGGCTCATTCACACCCACGCTTGAGTTTTCCGCTTAGCTATGCTGTGAAGAACACTTTCATTTAAGTATTCAGTGACTTCAAATGGGAGTGAAGAGTTTCCATTTAGGACATTTTATCTTTGTTCCCTTTGATCTTTGGTTGTTTATTTATGGAGAAAAGAAAAGCGTAGACTACTGCGCTATTTCAGTGAAAAATTGGAACTCAAATGGGAAAAAGGAGACTTTCTACATTAGTTAATGGGCGACATGACTAAAAAACAGTTTTAGAAAAAAAAAAAAAATTTGCTTTTGCATCTTTACATTCCAAAGGCTATAACATTTTATTTTTCCCCATCGATGGAAGCCTAAGGCTGCCACGGGCGTAACGAAATCCCGCGGAAGATCTCCGCTGTGGGAGCCGCCGCCCGGGAGCAGGAGATAGCCGACGGTTCTCTGCAATAAGCCTATCTGACAGATAGGCTCACCATGGAGAATCGCAGCAAATCGCAGCATCACTCACACAGGCGTTTGCAGAAACACAGGCGTTTTTTTCAATGCTGCGTTAACTGCAGATTCAGCTCGGTTTCAGAAGCGTATGCATGCCAAGGAAGCAAAAAAATTTAAAAAAAATAGAAAAAACCAAAAACAGCACAATACTCACTTATCAGTTGCCGTCCGGGTCTCAGCCGCTGCACTGACAGATGATCTATTGCTGTAAGCAAGGTTTGAGAACCCCGCCTCCAGCAATAGATTGCCGTGATTGGTTCTCAGCGCTGGCTCGATGCCCAATCACAGCCATTCATTGACTGTCTCAGCCAATCAGAGCTTGCTGACTCTGATTGGCTGAGACAGTCAATGTATGGCTGTGATTGGGCATCGAGCCAGCACAAAGAACCAACCACAGAAATAAATATGTCAGTGTAGGGAAAGCCCAGAGCAGTGCCAGAGATCAGCGGCTGGGACCCGGACGGCAGCTGCTAGAACTGATCTTCAGGGTAGGGCTTATATTGCAAGTCCCCCCCTTGAAAATCGGTGTGTGGTTAACGCTGCCAAAAACGCAGCAGCACTTTTTGTTGCGTTTTCAGCAGTGCTGAAACCACTGTCTATTCAATTCAGTGGGTGACACAGAGCTAAATACGGCCAAAAACAGAACATGCATCGCTGTCCAAAGAGCTGCGTTGAAGACGCTACGTTTTCAGCCTTGTGTGAGCAGCCCCGTTGAAATGAATGGGTGAGTTGTACAGCGTTTAGCGAAGCACAGGAAACGCAGCGCTAAACGCCGACGTGACCCAGACATCATCGTTAGGCTTCCCAGTGTTCTAGCAATTCATCGCCCCCCTCCGACTGACGACAGTAGGGCGCTTCAGTCATCCCAGCAATAATCATTCCTGTGCTTTCACAAAGGAGCGAGGATCGCACAGGGAATGGAAGCCTAGCGGGCCGGAGATTGCTCTGGTCACAGTAAAGAGGCCATTGTTCATAGATGAATGACGGCCTGTCTACACAAGCCAATCATAGTTTGGTTTTTATATGCCTACAAAAACTGAATGATGAACAAAATTATCATTCGTCGTTCGGTCACTGCCAGCATTTACAGCAAACGGTTAACATTCAGATTCCCATGATTCAGCGAGAATCTAAAACTATCATTCAGTGTAAAACAGCCTTTGGATGCCATAGTGGCATCGACCGTGGCATCTAAGAAATTAAAACATCCAAGATCAAAGCTAACTCTGGTCATTAACGCTGGGGCCGGGTTGTCGTAAGACAGCTGATCCACCACTACTCCTTTGTGGACTTCTGATGCTGCTCCTATGGCGCTTGCATCAGAAGAAAGACAGTTAGTGACAGCCCATATGCCTTTTAATGGCGGTCACTAACGGGTTAATTCATATAGGAAGTATATTACATAACTTATTACAAAAAGAACACTTGTTTTAATATGAGAATCCGTTTACCCCATCATGTTTCTCAAGTTGCTAATACATATATTCTGCTTTTCTAAGGTGCAAGTCAAGAGCAAAGTCATTGAAGAAGTTGGTAGACTCTCCCCCGACAACGTTCTAGGAAAAGATAAGACAAGATGCCGACAGTACTGGTGCATCTTGTCTCCACTGGAACTATGGGTGGAAACATAGGTATATCCTGGGGGAGTGCTGTGGAATGCCCACAGCTGCCGATTGGGTACCTTTACGCTGGCAGAAGACAGCAGCTCTCACAACCGGCAGGGGACAGGGAAACTGACAGAGTCTCCGATAGACAGCGGCTCTGGCTTCAGACGGCAGGAAAAAGTGCTGTGGAGATAGGAAGACCGCCAGGGAGAGCGACAGCTGTGCAGGATTCTGTGCAGGCCCCTCCATCCATCCTGCCATGTCACAGCAGGGAAGACTTCTACGACAGAGCAGGAAGGGAGAGTGGCAGGCAAAATGACAGGAGCCGGGAGAGGAAATGATGTGAGTACGTCGGGGAGAGTGACAGGAAGCCGGAGGGAACATGATGCTACACTGGCAGGTAAAGTGACAGCAAGGTCGGGAGTGGAGATGGAAGGACAGCGGGGAGAGAGTCACAGCGGGCCCAGCAGCAGATAGCGCTGCCCGGCACAGGAACACAGACAGAGCAGTTGGAGCGGAGAAGGGAGACCAGCGCGGAGCTTACATGCCAGTAGGTCAGATACAGGTGTGACTTTGCGTCTGGGGAGGAATGTGTGTATCAGCCAATCGGTAGTTGTGGACCTCCCCAATTACTCCCCCTGGACAACCCATATCTCCACCCTTTCTTCTGGTGGAGACAAGATGCACCAGTACCGATGCTGACTAACTGTGTAGAACAAGCTGATCACATATGGACCTTGTACATACACACTACCCACATAAAAAAATTAGATGAAGGAATGTACCTGTGCGCCAGTATCCTGGAATTCTTTGCAGGCTTCTGGGAAGACATCATATGCAATAACTGGATAGCCATGCTTCACAAGATTTTTTGCCATTGGATTACCCATGTTTCCAAGTCCAACGAATCCGACAGTAGTTTTTGATGCCATGGACCGAAACACTGACAGAAGAAAGTAAGGAAGTTACTTTGTAAAACCACTGATTTCAGTCAGTAGAACAAAATTAAATGATAAGAGACTCACACCCAATAATAGCTACGGTAACAAAGCCGTCATTAGAGGATTTACACCTCCAGACCTACTTGTGCACTTATACTGGACTTTTTATCAGCGAGGTCAATATGTTGAGAATCCCAACAACCATTACAATGAAAAGTCGCCATCTTAAAGATTTCCTCTGTGTTAATAGTCTCCACTGACGTAATAGCTTTAAACGTGTCTCTATGACATGAGAAAATGTATCATAACTGGGAAACACAAAAATTGCACAAAATTGTGACTACGTAGGCATTGGGTGCATTCAATTTTTACTACAACCTTCTATGCTTTGAGCCCCAAACCAACATTAGTAGCAAAATAAATGCAAGTGGTCAAAATTAAGGACCTCTGCAGCTTTCTAGGAGTCTTTTGAAATAATCAATGACTAGAACTTGTAATATTATAGTCACTAATGGTGTCCAGGCCCCTCTTGTACTCTTTTAGCGAGTTCCGATCACCACATCCTGAGTTTCTTAGTCCACTGCTCTTACAGTAAAGAACCCCTTCTATGTTGGTACTGAGAAAAGAACGTGTAAAGACTTTTGCTACTTATCCAGTCTCACTCTCCAGCATTTGATACCATGATGTACATCTTAAGGCCTCATGTCCACGGGGAAAATCAGGCCCGCTACGGATTCTACATGTAGAATCCGGAGCGGGTCCCTCCTGCCCCACGGACATGAGCGCTAAAATAGGAATTTAAAAGAATTAACTCACCCGCAGCGGACCGGGAAGGTCTTCTCTTTCTCACGGCTGGATCTTCTTTTTCGGCCGGCGGATGAACTCGTCACGCCGGCGGCACGTCGCGTGAGGAAGAGAAGACCTTCCCGGTCCGCTGCGGGTGAGTTAATTCTTTTAAATTCCTATTTTAGGTCTCCCGCCAATCCGGACGGCTTCCATAGACTTCAATAGAAGCCCGTGGGAGCCGTCCCCGCGGGAGACCCGCACGAAAATGGAGCATGGTCCAGATTTTTTCATGCTCCATTTTTTTTAAATCACTTTTATTGACCATCCGCGGGTATTTATCTACCCGCGGGTGGTCAATGCATCTCTATGGGGTGCGGATCCACGTGCGGGAGAAGAGTTAAAATCCGCTGCGGATTTTAATTCTTCTTTTGCCCGTGGACATGAGGCCTAAAGGGGTTGTACCAAAATTACAAGTGCTGCCCTTTCTACAGGGTACGGGATAACTTACTGATCAGTGGGGGGTTCTTATCACCGAGATCCCTGCCGATTTCAAGAACAGGAGTCCAGTTTCCCCCCCTACCTATCACCGCAGTGGTGGCTTCTTCTCCCCCAATGACGTCAGAAGGAATCAAGCACTGGCCAAGCATGCATGGTTGGCATTCCATTCATTTCAATGGGGATGATGGAAACACCTGAGTGCTTGCTGCTCAGGTATCTCGGCAGTCCCACTGGAATCAAATGGAGTGCAGCATGCTTCTGCAATCAGCGCTCCATTCAGTCAATTCCTCACTGCATGGGGTGCGCAGTGACCCCACAGGGAGGAGGAGGGGGGACATGGGAACGACAGTGGATGCGGAAAAAAGTATAATCTTGGTACAACCCCTCTAAGGCGATTTAACTTAGGCAGACATTCTATCCATTAAATTCACAATTCAACAATGTAGCATGTAGACCCATGCACATTACTGTAAGGAAGCAACCAGTCGTATCCAACGCCAATTGAAATCAATGGGAGAAGATCGCACAGCCTTGGAATCCCCCATAGCCAAGAGAGAGAGAGAGGGGTGTGGAGCTACAGGGGATCTCTTACATATCTCCCCATATTTGGAGAGATAGGGGGCACAGCTAAAAGATCCCGCTAGCCCCACCCCCTCTCTTGGCCAGAGATTGAATCATTATGAGAATCCCTCTAGCCCTGCTCCCGCTCTAGGGTGAAACTCTGGGAAAGCCCTTTAGCTGTGCCCCTATCTCTCCAAATATGGGAAGATATGTAAGAGGTCCCCTGTAGCTCCGCCCCCCTCTCTGTCCTCACTATGGGGAATTCCAAGGCTGTGCGAACTTCTCCCATTGATTTCAATGGGGCTCTAGCCCCATTGAAAACAATGGGCGATATCGCAGCTTTTTTGGATCGCAGCGAGGCTTGAGTGAACACATCGCAAATTGCTTAAAAACCTATCGCCAGTGGGTAAGGGCCCTAACAGTACCAGCAAGGATGTTAACATCTAGAGGTTATCGAAATCTTATGCCTAAATTGCCTTGCAGTGGAGATTTCAAGATCCACAGGTCGATTCTTTCTGTGGAATCCACTTATTAAATTATATTGCGAATTTTCACTGAATAGGTTGAAATCTGCAGCAAAATCTGCTACAAAGTCTGCATGTAAAGGGGCCTCCATACTTGCAATCGTGACATTTGCGTTATATAAATGCAGCGATATCGCGATCGCAAGCTTGAAGGTACCCAAATAGAAGCTATAGGAAATTCCAGTTCAAGATGTCTCTCCAGCCTAATAACAGATTATAGGCCGTCCATATCATGGCAAGCTATTGAGGACTATGAACGGACTTGTATAGTTTGCTAATAGAAGGAGTAACTTCTCTGATGTTGGGTTTTGGAACATTATGGGCTTGAAGTAAAAGAAACCCAATGGTGAAAACATAAAACAAATGAGGAAAATAGCAGAATACTGCACATGTAGTATTGCCAAGTAGCGAGCACATGCTGTATAGCAAAACCCTTGTAAACGACAGCATATTTGAAGAGGAAACACGAAAATCAAGTCTATTGCCCAGGACCCCAGCCGATCAGCTCTTCTCTAAACCAATGCGCCTGTGTACTGAGCGGATTCCTGCAGGAAGCAGACAGCTCTGTTCTCACTGCAGTGGTCAGGCTTGGTATTACACGCAAAGTTCCAATTCATTTCAGTGGAATTTTAGTTCGCAATACCAAGCCTGACCACTACAGTGAGAACGGAGCTGCCTGCTTCTTGCAGGAATCAGTTCGATCGGCCCAGAGAACAACTGATCGTTGGTGGTCCCTGGTGACAGTACCCCACCAATCTACTAATGAGAACCAATCCCGAGTAGGTACTGGTGTCATATGTCTCCACTGGAACTATGGGTGCAGATATGGGTTGGTCAGGCTCCGTTACAGGGAACGCGCAGGTGATGGCCACAGCTGCAGATAGGCTTCCGAACACACACCTCCCCAGACACAAATGTACTGGCCATTCCCCTGACAGCTGATAAATGTCCCAGCCAGCCTCATATCTCCGCTCCCGTTCCTCACTGTCCTCCCTCTCATGCAGCGACACTCGCATCTCCACTGCCGCCCCCCACTGCCACTACCGCTCTAACCACGGCCCCACTGACACTGTCCTTGTTGGGCTTCCTGTGATGCAGCCGCACTCGCATTTCTGCTCCCGTCTCCCGCTGTCACTGTCGCCCCCAATGGCGTTCTTACCCTGTGCTCCCGTTCCCAGCTGCCACTGCACTCCTAGGGGCAGCGTCCTGCTGGGCAACCGTCTTCAGGACGGCTGCTGCAAGTTTTCTTTTCCAGGATGACCACAGAAGGGTAAAGCAGAGCCAGTTCTCTTCCCATCCCTGGTCATCCATGCAGCATTTGGAAGCTCCTGTAGGGCCCCCTGCACACTGCAGAGCTGGATTCCACATGCAGCATCAGGCCCTGCCAGAAGCGGCGCCCGCACGTACCTGGTCTGTCGCCGGGTAATCTGTATTGTGGATAGACCTAGCGGCTCACCGTTGGGCATGCGCGGTATCGATTTTTTTTTTCCTAGGGACGACGCAGAATCCACAATCTGCCCACAATATTACTTGCAGACCGGCCGTGGTTTGGACGGCTTCCATTGACTTCAATGTGGAAACCATTTGCAGGAGATCGCGGGTGTAACGGTTTACCCATGCGGATCATCCACGCAGAAAAAAAGAATCCAAAGCCCCGCCTTCCAGCCTTTTCTTCTCCCTGATTGATCTTAACCCTTGAAATCTGCAGTGCATCCGTAAATACTTGTATTTGCGGATGCACTGCGGATCGTCCGCACCCACTGACTTCCATCGAGCCCCTCCGCGCGGAATATATATATATATATATAGTTTTTTTTTTTTGTTTTTTTTTGACGGACAAAAAAGTGTAACCGGCTTTGCTTTTCAGTCACACGGAAACGCGTATCTTGTAGATAAACATGAGCGTTGTCCGACTGGGTTTAACCCATCATGGCCTACGGGTCTGTAAAACACTACATTTCCGTCCGTTTTTTTGAAACACAACATGTGCATGTCACGGATGACCACATGACGGTGCGGACAGCCCATATGGATCCGTGAAATACAAGAATGGCGCACGGACAGAATACACATTGGTGTGCGCGAGCCCTAAGGCGTTTGTAGGGAAAGGCAAACTAAAAGGATGGGGTTTGTAGGAGACATAGAAACAAGGTGGCGGGTGAAGTGGTGGGACGTAATCTTCATGCCGGTGACCAGGGGACATGAAAGTGATGACACTATGGACATTACTAGACATTATGGATGAAGTGACCTCAGATGACCCTGCAGGGTAGGATGGGATGAAGAAGTGTGAGGGCAGCACAAGGCTCCTCGGCTACTACTCCTGGCAGGACGGTGCACATGCTTATGGTGCTGTGTTATCTAATACAAAGTCCTGCCCGGCTCAGGCTTACCCACTGGCCGGAGTGCATGCCTGCTGAGAGAGCCGTGCAGGGCACTGCCAGCCCTCCTCATCAGCGCTGCCATGCTTCCTCCCAGCTGACCTCCACTTCTAGGATCCGGGATTAGACGACGCGTGACGTCAGAGAACAGCACGACTGACGACTCTTCCAGCCAATCATAGGCTAAGAGCAATACTCGCGTCCAATTAGGGATCTGCGGGCTGCCACACCCCCCGGCTGCAGTGTTATGGGCTCCGCCCCGCAGCGTGATTGGCTGTGGCGGGAGGGCAGGTGGTGGGCTGTGCGAGGGGAGCGGGCTGCTCTATGTGCAGGCCTGGAGGAGGCGGACGGGGCGTGATCCCCTCTGCCCCCGGGGCAGTGATTACCGACTGCAGCCTCAGCAGCAGCTCTGACGTTACCGGTGCATTACTGAGCAAATCCTGACAACATGAGCTGTTGGGCGCCCTGAGGGCTGCAGCTGGGGGCGCTGGACTAGAGGGAAGCTCCAGCTGGGGGGCGCTGGACTAGAGGGAAGCTCCAGCTGGGGGGCGCTGGACTAGAGGGAAGCTTCAGCTGGGGGGCGCTGGACTAGGAGGGAGTTAGAGCTGGGGGGTGCTGGACTGGAGGGAAGCTTCAGCTGGGGGCCGCCGGACTAGAGGGAAGCTTCAGCTGGGGGGGCGCCAGACTAGAGGGAAGCTTCAGCTGGGGGGCGCCGGACTAGAGGGAAGCTTCAGCTGGGGGGCGCCGGACTAGAGGGAAGCTTCAGCTGGGGGGCGCCGGACTAGAGGGAAGCTTCAGCTGGGGGGGCGCCGGACTAGAGGGGAGCTTCAGCTGGGGGGGCGCCGGACTAGAGGGGAGCTTCAGCTGGGGGGGCGCCGGACTAGAGGGGAGCTTCAGCTGCGGGGGCGCCGGACTAGAGGGGAGCTTCAGCTGCGGGGGCGCCGGACTAGAGGGGAGCTTCAGCTGCGGGGCGCCGGACTAGAGGGAAGCTGCAGCTGGGGGGCGCCGGACTAGGGGGAGCTTCAGCTGGGGGGCGCCGGACTAGAGGGGAGCTTCAGCTGCGGGGGCGCCGGACTAGAGGGGAGCTTCAGCTGCGGGGGCGCCGGACTAGAGGGGAGCTTCAGCTGCGGGGCGCCGGACTAGAGGGGAGCTTCAGCTGCGGGGCGCCGGACTAGGGGGGAGCTTCAGCTGCGGGGCGCCGGACTAGGGGGGAGCTTCAGCTGCGGGGCGCCGGACTAGGGGGGAGCTTCAGCTGCGGGGCGCCGGACTAGGGGGGAGCTTCAGCTGGGGAGGGGGGGGGGGGGGGGCGCCGGACTAGGGGGGAGCTTCAGCTGGGGGGGGGGGGGGGGGGCGCCGGACTAGGGGGGAGCTTCAGCTGCGGGGTGCCGGACTAGGGGGGAGCTACAGCTGAGGGCGCTGGACTAAGCCTCCCTTCACACGGGCGTATTTGCGGAAGCAGTACGCAGAGAATAGAGCCCATTGATTTTTAATAGCTATTCACAGGCACATATTGTCCCGTGCCAGACGCTTGCGCAAAAAAAAAAGCATTCTCTATTTTCTTGCGCACCCAAAATTCGCATAGACGTCAATAGGGATGCGCAAATGAAAATTGCGCAAATGCACAGGAAAAAGAACACAATGTCACTCTCACATAACATCGCAATTTCGATCGCGGTATTTTGCTGTGATTCTGCTGTTTTCGGATGCAGGTTATGAAGTGCATTAAAAGTGCAAAAACGTGGCAGAATAGAGCAGACGACGCTTGAAAATCGTTACAAAACGTTATGTTCGAGCGCAGGTCTGCGAGGCTCTATTGAAATCAATGGCAGCACTGTCCCACGATTACCGCCACGGTAAGAAGCGCCTGTGTGAGAGTGGCCAGAGGATAGTTTCACACCGGCGATCACGATGTTGCTACGAAAAAATTGCGTCAATTTTTTTGCAGTTTTCCCATGAGACGTCTGAGCTGATTTTTCTTGCAAAAACATCGCTGCTGCTTGCAATTTTTGCGTGCATTTTTCTCACGAAAAAGACAATAGGACCTTCCAAGGTTAAAATCGCCTCGCACGAAAATCGCAAGTTCGTGCGAGGCGATAAAACAAAGCCTTCATAGGGAAATATGCTACATCACGTCAGTGAAAGGAAATCATTGGTTTCATAATTTTGCGGTTTCACTCACTTTCACAACGCGCAATTTTATTGTCGGTGTGAAACAGCGGCCTAACTCGTTAGAATAGCCATTTCAATCGGTGCGGAAAAAGTACAGTAAATGACATTGATGCACGTGCAAATACGTGTACGCCCATTTATTCGTGCATAAGCGCATTTTAGCCTTGTAAATACTCTAAATATTTACACAACCAAAACGCAGTTCCGCCTGTATATTTTGCCCGGTCCGGTGTGTTTGCGCGTGCGCAAAACACTAAATATTTTTGCACGCAAAAAAGTGAGCAAAATCGCATTGTTTTGTGCGTAAGTGTGCAGCGAATATGCAGGTTTCCTCCGTATTTACGCACGTCAATTGATTTCAATAGGCTTCTACAGTGCGTAATATGCATCAAGATCGGACATGCCGCGTATTTCTTCATGCGATCACAGGTATAAAAAAAAATACGCTCCTGCACGGTATTTAAATGATGCAGCCTGCAGCCTGTTTATCAGCCAAGTCCGACCCTCTAGGACTCTCAGCCATAGTAACGCTGTAGGCATCATCCACGTAGCGCAGCCAAGTCTCACAATATCGTCAGCTGCGCAGATGAGCAAAGTGAAGCCTCGTGGATGACGCCTACAGAGTTATGCCTGAGAATCCTAGAGGGTCGGACTTGCGTGACAAACGGTCTGCGAGCAGACACGGGCCGGCACCCCTACTGGACTGCTCTGCATCATTTACATACCGCGCCGGAGAAGCTTCAACACAAATTACTCAGCTATGGTTTTATATGAGACCAAACAGAAGCGCTACGTAGAATACAGCGATCTGCGTACTATGGCGTTGCGCTTGGACTCCATTACAAGAATCTGCTGAAAGGTTCCCTTTAAAGGGGTTATCTGAAAATCTGAAGTTATGGCTTATCCATAGGGTAGGAGATCACTTTATGGTTGGTGAGACCCACATCCTAAGAAGGGGGGCAGTGGTGTAGAAAGGTCAGGTGGTACCCGGTGCAGAATTTTTTCTTGTCACCCTCCCGTGATGGCACCTGCCGCACCCCGCTTCCTACGCAACTGCCCGACACTATTACTGCCCCCTCACCGCTGCTCCAGACACTATTACTACCCCCACACTATTACTGCTCCTTCACAATATTAGTGCCACCTCACCGCTGCTCCTGACTCTATTAGTACCCCCTCATTCTATCGCTGCCCCTGACACTATTACTGCCCCTTCATGCTATTACTGTTCCCTCACCGCTGCCTCTAACACTATTACTGCCCCCTCACCGCTACCCCTGACACTATTACTGCCCCTTCATGCTATTACTGTTCCCTCACTGCTGCCCCAGACGCTGCCCCCCTCGGACACACTATTGCTGCCCCCCTCGGACACACTATTGCCGCCCCCCTCGGACACACTGACCTTTCACCCAGTCCACTATTAGCATCGAACTCCACTTGGTGACAGCTTCCATGGTCCCGCCATCACTCCCTTGGTGACCAGCGGAGCTCCTCCAGTACATCCAGCGGCTCACGTCTCCATGGTGCAGGCTTATGTGTAGGACACGGACGCAGACTGTCACATGATCCACGGACTGTACGACGGGGGATAAGCGGCGCTGACTGCCTGCTGTGAAGAGCCGCTTATCCCCTTCTAGTTCAGCTCGTCTCCTTCTCCCAAGCTTCACCATGATCCGGCCTTTCGTCCTCCGTCAGCGTGGTACCCAGTGCGCTGAAAATGTTTTTGCCACCCCCCCCCCCCCCCCCCCTCAGCGATAGCACCCGGGGCATCCCGCACCTGCCACACCCAGTTTCAATGCTCCCTGCGGTGAGGAGGAGATTGAATGGAGCGGTGGTCATACATGCATGGTGCCGGAGATGGCCAAATACAAGAATGGAGTGGCGGCCATGCATACTGGGGCATCATCCTATTCGATGTAATGTTACTGCAGGTGGGGGAAGCAACCCCACAGTGATCAGAAGAAGGGGGCATGAGACCCCATTCTTGGGATTGGTGAGATCCCTACTGACCATGAAGTTATCCCCTATCCACAGGGTATAACTTTAGATTGTGGGGATAACCCTTTTAAGGCTAGCGCTTGCAAATTGGTGTAAACACATGATCACAAGAAATAGAGTTTTTCAAAAATGCTGCAGCTTAATTGTGGAAATTTTTGACTCTATGCAAAGGAAATTTCAGCAATCTCCTCCACGGGGCTTGTACTGTAAATCCGCACAGCTAACTGCAGCTGAAGCACTTCTTTCCTCCCTGTCTCCCTGCCACATGCAGGACCTCGGGCACATCCAAAGACCTTTAGAATTATGTCACCCCAGGCATCCTTTTGTGTTTAATCCAGCCGAACTGAGGAAGGGGCTCGACCTCGAAACGTGTTTTCATTTGCTGATTATGTTTAATAAAAAATAAGTGCTTACACTATCATCGCGTCTTGGACCTTAACTTTCAACTAACTTAGAGTGTTGCGCCTTCACACCAGTATTTTCCACACTCTTTTCGCTATACTTGTGCCCACCTTGGTGAAGCGTCATCAGGTTGGCAGCACCTCCATCATTTGAAACACTTTTTACTCCAGAACGTTTTCTCCGCTCTCACTGGGTCTCGCTCCACCCTCCCTTTTTTATCGTTGTTACCTTTATGTGAATGGCCAGAATGTAATATTATACAAGGCAGCTGCTGCAGGAGAAATGTATTACCATC